>NC_142073.1:14131177-14435820 GCF_059756535.1 Pantherophis guttatus
TTTTTTTTCCTCCAGCGTGCCACTAAGAAAATGTTCCCTGAAAGAATATGAATGGCTCAGTAGGAAGACAAAATATCAAGATGAGATGTGTTCCCAAATCCCAAAAAGCCAAAGCTGGGCTGGGGATTTTTCATTCAGTCTTTCCAGACCATGAATCAGATGGTGTCTTTGATTCTGGAAATAATCAGACACTGTCTCATCAAGATTCTTCACCTCAAGCTGGAACTGCAAGCATTTGAAAAGAAGAGAAAATGACACTGCAGCAACAGAGAAGGAAAAGAACTCAGCAACTCTTTTAACTGTTGTTTGTAGTTACTCTTTTTTCTCCCCCAGTAATGTGTATTGTTCTAGCCACAGGTTTTATGATAGGAAACGCAGTAAACTTGTTACATTTGCACTGAATAATAATTGAAGAAGGAAATGAAGGCACGGAAAACCAGCCACCGTCGAGCTAGTCCATCAAATCCTGCACAATTTATTCAGATCCGATTATTCTCGTTTCAATAATAGAACAGCCCTTGGTCAAAATTTTCAACACAGTTGTAGATTAACTTCCCAGTTGGAATAAACAATGGCTTGTTAAAGAAACCACATGATGAAAATCTCACCACACTTGGACAGATTTAGCCACAGTTTCACCCCGGGGAAACGGTGAGCATCCTAGATCAAGCTAAATCGAAAAACACTTGAGAATTCCTGGTATTCGGACAAATCACCCACCAATATAGGGATAAACCATACTTATATATCATTTAGAAGAGTCAATAAAAAGCTAAGAAGAAAAAAACAGAACACTTTAACAGCCAGTGTCCAGATAAGCAGGGATTAACACCAGACAAACAACCTAACAGTACCATAATGAACACATTTCCAAGAAGAAAACAACACCCTCACCAACACTGGCAGGGCAAGCCACTGTATATAAACAGGGAGCAAGTGCTACATATACTAGCTCTGATGATATTACCTAGCTGGGTTATGAAACATCTGCAAGCAAACAACCAATATCAGAGAGCACTAAAGACTCCACAGTTCAGCCCCAAACTACATAATGTATATACTTTAGTATTGGAGAAACACACTGCATATTTTGATATTAATCATGATTTGCAAGCCAACACATCTGGATTCTTAATACATAGGACTATCTCATCTAGACTGCGAAAATGTGAATGATGGCAAAGAGATACAGAGCATTCTAAATGTTTGTTGCCTTCTCTTTGTCACCTGTGGTTTTGCAATCCAACTATCATAGCCCTACCCACAGCAGTAACCTTGACAAAAATAGCATTTCAATCTTCCCACCTTAGCAAAGCTTTGTTGTAACATCAGCATCTGTTGTACTGCTGTGATATAACTGAGATACCAGCATCCCCAGAAATGATTAGCTGATATATGTCTTGCCATTTCATAAATAAAATTATGGTTGGGGAACTAGTGGTCCTCCAATGTTTGCTACTCCCAATAGTCATAATCTTCGGATGTGTACATACAATGTAGAGAGCTGTAAAATTTCTCACCACAAGTATCCATTTATTAAAAGCCAGTCCAGACTAAGCCACTTGGTGCCCATCTGTTTTCTTGTTCATAGATTCCTTCACTAAATAGCTTAATTCCTCACTGTGGGGCACTTGCATGCAGGGGAAGGAGAAACAACTGATGACTCAAACATGATACCTTCATAGAATAGAATAGAATAGAATAGAATAGAATAGAATAGAATAGAATAGAATAGAATAGAATAGAATAGAATAGAATAGAATAGAATAGAATAGAATAGAATTATTTACTGGCCAAAAGGAATTTGTTTTGGTGCATATGCTCTCACTGTACATAAAAGAAAAGATACATTTGTCAAGAATCTTAAGGTACAACACTTAATGATAGTCATTAAGGGTTAGGGTTAGGGTTACAAATAAGCAATCAAATCATATTAGAAAACAGTCAATATAAATCGTAAGGATACCAGCAACAAGGTTACAGTCATACAGACATAAGTGGGAGGAGATGGGTGTTAGGAACGATGGGAAGATTAATAGTAGTGCAGACTTAGTAAATATTTTGACAGTGTTGAGGGAATTATTTGTTTAGCAGAGTGATGGCGTTCGGGAAAAAAAATCATATTGCTAATGTCTCAAGTTATGTGCTATAATCAGACAGCTAGGCACACATATATGTGGATGGTATTTATGTGACATTGTGTCATCATAATTTGCAATGGACGTGTTGCTATTGCTTTCTTACTGCCAGCAGCAATTGTTTCCATTTTTGGAGCCAGCCTACATTGAAAAATGGATGAAGGAAACAGTATTGAAAAAATAAGAGGCGATTTTTGTTGGAAAATTTTCACCACTCTATTATGTCTGCCTTTTCTATAGTTTAATCTTCTCATTGCTAGGCTCAAGCAGAAATTGAGAAGGGGAGCCAAACATGGATTTATTGCCTCTGGAAATCCCTACTTTGTATCTGACCAGCTGAGTTGTATGGGTATCTGAGAAAGGCATTTGTTGAATGACTATTCAATTTAATTCCTACAGAAGGTGAGACTGATAAATGTAGATAAATCAATCATTAAATACCACTAACACTGAAATGTAGAAGCACATATTGGTAGAAAAATTAACATTTCTTTGAATGGAAATGCTGGATTTGATAATGTGTGTAGAAAAATTTGAAAATATAAAGAAGTCCTATTCCTGGGTTACATATATTAATTCTATCCTGACAAATGTCCTTGTTGTATACTGTGATAGTTACTGTATGCTATCTATTGTATGATATTAAGGGAAGACAAACATTATTGCTTTGTATTTGCAAGAACCATGGTGGCACAGTGTTTCGAAAGCAATATTTCAGGCTAACTCACCGCTCACTGCCAGCAGTTCGATCCTGACTAGCTCAAGGTTGACTCAGCAGTTCCATCCTTTTGAGATTGGTAAAATGAGGACCCAGATTGTTGGAGGAAAATATGCTGACTCTGTAAACTACTTTGAGGATGCTATAAAGTACTATGAAGCATATACAAGTCTATTGAATGTCAACTTTTGCATAAGTTGCTGATATTTATTTATTATTGATTGATTGGACTTTTATGTTGACTATTGTTGCCTAGATATGCTAATATGGCCAATGGCAGATAAACAGAAGATATATCAAGTTAACATATGCTATCCATTAAGTCGGTATAAAAATATATCAAGAAGTATCAAAATCAATATCAATATGATAATTCACTTATGTTACCAGTGTGATGCCAATACTCCTGTTGCTTCAAAGTGTGATTTCTCTCCCACTCTTCAGTTGCTAGACAGGAGGTCAGCGTCTCCTAGCCATCTGCCTAAGAGGCTGTCACTAAGAATAAGTGGGCCTAGAATGGATGCCTTAAACAACAATAACAACAACTGAAGCATCAATGCCAGTCTTTGATGAAACTAAAGATAGGCACCGAAAATTAAATAAAAATAACAGCGTACTGAAAATACAGACCGAACAACAGTTCCCAGCATTTGTAAGAGTTAATAGTTTTGTAAATGTTTTCTAAAACTTGCGAGTATCGTTCATACTCAGCTCTAAGCAATCAACTGTACAATAGAGGTCTCTCTTTTAGACTAGACTAACATGCTGGTCCAAATGTAGGCTGGTAAATTTTTAGCCTGTGCCTAAAGGAGGATTAAAATTTGAGTTTCCCTGCTCCTAATACAGAACCTCACACTGGCTCTCAACTGTCTGTCAGTTTATCCATCCTCCGATCCATGTACATCAAACATGGAGGTAGATCTTCTATTTCTTCTCCCTTGCTGGAATTTCATTACAGTTGAACCAATGGACTTGTGAAAAGCTCTCTCCTCCAGTAGTAGGCAAGTTGTAACTTAACTTTTTAGAAGTCATTGGCCATGGCTACCAGGATCCTTCTCTCTTGCTTTTCATTGGTGAAATCCAAATATTTTTACTACTGGTTCTGTGGGTGTGGCTTGGTGGGCGTGGTGTGGTGGGGCTTGGTGGACATGGCTTGGTGGGCATGGCAGGGGAAGGATACTGCAAAATCTCCATTCCCACCCCACTGCAGGGGAAGGATTCTGCAAAATCTCCATTCCCACCCCACTCCAGGGAAAGGATACTGCAAAATCCCCATTCCCTCCCCACTCCTGGGGGAAGGATATTGCAAAATCTCCATTCCCACTCCACTCTGGGGCCTGTCAGAGGTGGTATTTGCCAGTTCTCTGAACTACTCAAAATTTCTGCTACCGGTTCTCCGAACTGCTCAAAATTTCCACTGCCAGCTCTCCAGAATCTGTCAGAACCTGCTGGATTTCACCCCTGTTGCTTTTCATTGTTCTTTCAAAACAATTGCTTGATCTCAACAACAGAGAATTTTAAATAAATAAATACGCTAAAAATAATATCTGTTATAACCATAACATTTGCATGGTAGGTTCCATCTCAGATATTCCACATCTTCATTCTTCTTCCTTAATATCGTTAGCATGAGATACTTCCATTGGAAAGTAGATGGACAGAGGATTTTTTAAAAGTATAATCAGCTGGCTAAGTGATTTGCAATGAAGGATAAATTTAATAGCCCATAAGGGTACAATTAAAATTGAGTATTCCCCAAAGAAGGAATTTCTACTGCAAATTGATTTTTTAATTTAGAGAACTGAGGGAAATGTAGCTGCAGATTATTTCTGTCATCGTATACAAGAATTGTGGTTCACAAAAATCAGACTTGGGACACTTTTGTCTTCTGTATTACCCATGCTGATCTTTCTAAAGAATGCAGCAGAGATGGGATTGCTCAACTCCAATTAATTTTAACAGAATAACAGAGATGGAAACGAACTTGGAGGTCTTCTAATCCAATCCCCCTGCTTAAGCAGAAGACCCTATATAATTTCAGACAAATGGCTGTCTAGGGTCTTCTTAAAAGCTTCCAGTGTTGGAGCACCCACAACTTCTGAAGGAAAAGCATTCCACTGGTTAATTGTTCTCACTGTTAGGAAATTTCTTCTTAGTTGATTAGTTACCATCCACTGTCTCTTGTCTTGTCTTCTGGTGCTTTTGCCCCACTTTCCAATTTCACAGTGTTCATTCTTGAGTCTACTACTTGTAATACTAGGATACTTCAGAGTTAATAAAAATGTGAGTAGTTAAAACTAAGTCCATGATGAAAGGTCTAAGCATAATAGATAACAATCAATCCATTATGATAGACAATAGCAGTATTACTTTGGCAATGGTCCATAGTCAATTCATATGAGGAAATAGGGAAACAGGAAGTGCAATTTTATAGCCATGGGTCAGGTACAGGGGTGAAATCCAGCAGGTTCTGACAGATTCTGGAGAACCGGTAGCGGAAATTTTGAGTAGTTCAGAGAACCGGCAAATACCATCTCTGGCTGGCCCCAGAAAGGGGTGGGAATGGAGATTTTGCAATATCCTCCCCCTGGAGTGGGGAGGTAATGGGGATTTTGCAATATCCTCCCCCTGGAGTGGGGTGGGAATGGAAATTTTGTAGTATCCTTCCCCTGCCATGCCCACCAAGCCATGCCCACCAAGCCAAACCACACCACGTCCACCAAGCCACACCCACAGAACCGGTAGTAAAAAAAAAATTGGATTTCACCACTGATCAGGTACCATATAAGAAAGAGACCGCATGATTTAATTACCAAAGGATAGCAGAAAGAAGTTCAAGATTTAAAGCTTTGGACATACATATTAGAAAGAGCACTAGGCTTTTGCATAACATAACTACTCTTCCTCTTATTAAGGTTGATTCCATCTACAATAATTTTAATTTCTCATTAAAGTGCTGAATTCCATAGTCTCAGGAGACAGCCTTACCAACTTAGAACTTAAACAGAGGAAATCTCAAGGGATTTACACCCAATCTGGAGGCTGTTAAATCTTTTATCTTAAAGTAGACATATGTAGGGTTAAAAAAAAAAAAAGGAAATTCCAGGTATCAGATTATAAAACTGTAAAGTTGTTGGATGGAGTTGCAGCTCCCACAACCCTTTGCCTCTAATCCTGCTGGAGGAATTGTTAGGACTTGGAGATTGAAATATTTGGTAGAGACCAGGGGTGAAATGCTCCCAGTTCAGACTGGTTCGGCCAAAGAGGTAGCGATGGCGGCCAGTGGTTCAGAGAACCGGTAGCGATGGCAGTGAGAGGCTCCGCCCACCCGCACGGTCGTCGTTACTTCCTGGTTTTAACCAGGAAGTAACCTGTTTTTTTACCCTCTGCGCACACGCATGCACTTCCAAAGCAGTTGGGAAGGTAAGCAGATTTCACCCCTGGTAGAGACCAAATTGCCTAATAGGATAGCAGGTGTGTTTTGCTTTCTAATCTAAGGAACTGATGGTTTTTTTTGGAATATATATACAAATGTATACAAAAAATCACTCCTAGAATAGTAACCATTGTATCTTGTATAAAGCAGTGGCATATTGTCAGATAACCATGGACTGTCTTTGCTCAGTATATTTGAATTCAAATTTGGAGATAAATTTGTGCTTAAATAAATAGTTGGCATGATACAATGGTTAATATTAGGGCTGGGAAATTTAAGTTGAAGTCTATGCTCAGCCATGGAAGATTCCTCAGAAATTTCAAATATCATCGAAACAGCTCAGGATGTCTGCATGACTATTGCTTCCTTTAGGAAGGACCTGAAGTTAGAAAAATCTATTTTGGCATTAAGAAGTAGACTATTAGAAAGTTGCCTTTTTTGAATGAAAAACTTGCCAGAGTAGAAAAAGGTAAGTTCGTATTAACCAACATTTAAAACATGTAAGCCCCTTGCTTTTTGCATAACTAGCAAAATTTAAAACCTTTTTTTAAAATATTTTTTATTGTTTTATTTCATACATTTCCTTTCTATGTTGAGCAGTGTGCTCTCTACATGTTCAAGATGTTAACATTCAAATGTACAAACATCATCATCATCGTCATTATAGTCATATGTACATTAACAAATATGCAGTAACATATAAACAGATATGCGATAACATCCATCATATTATAACATATATTGTTTTCCATTATAGTGTCGATTATATAACCATCAAATTAAAAAAAAAAATATCCGTCTGTTTTCCTTTCTCATATACACCATATTTCACCCAATTTTACAAGGACAGCCCATCTTTTTCTGTCTTTCTTCTCCTTCTCTCCCTTCCCTTCTCCCCTCCACTTCTCTCTTACCCTTTCCTTCTCCTTTCCCCTCTCTACTTCCCTCTCCTCCTTTTTCCTCTCCTCCTCTCCCTTCTCCTCTCCCTTCTTCTCCACTTCCCTCTCTCCTTTCCCCTCTCTCCTTCCCTCTTCTTCCATCTCCTTCCTTCTCCCCTTCCCCAACCTTTCTCCCCCTCCCCAATTTAAAAACCTTGACCTCCAGTTATGTGTAAATATATTCAGTACATATCTAATTTGTTTTCAGATGCAGTTGTGCTAAGAACAGGCATATCCCCCAAAAGTTCTCCTTGCACCTAACATTAATTACCAGCTGCAATAATCTTTTGATCTTCTGTGGTATCCTCTTCCCTCCCCACATTAATGTCAGCATTCCATTTCTGATACGGAGTTCTCACCCCAAGCAGGAAAAGGAGGACCTTTAAACTATGTCACATTTAAGCAGAGGGAGAAACATTTTTATTCTGCCTGGCATTTAATGGCTTTTAAACCGAAGATCTTAACAATCTTGTTCTTAGTTTTCATTCATAAAGAAAAGGAGTTCAGCTCCTGATGACTTCAATGACATTTCCTTTTTTTTTTTTGGGCAGTGACATGGAAATTATTTGTTGCAAATTTCTGCCATGATGTTTTCCTTTCAATTTCCCAGTTTAACCTACTAACCTGGGGATTTCATGGTCTCTCATACAAGTATATGTATATACTTATATACATATACATATTATATACATATTATATGTATATTTTATATACATATAAAATATGGATTTTAGAAGAAAACCTCCTATATTACCACTTCTTACAGCACTAGACAACACAGTATGAACAGTAGAGTCTAGGGTTTCTAGGGGTTCTATCATATCTCAAGACTTAAAATGGAGACCTAACATCAAAAATGTCATCAAAAAAGCACAACAAAGAATGTTCTTTCTGCACCAACTCAGAAAGCTCAGACTGCCCAAGGAGCTGCTGATTCAGTTCTACAGAGGAATTATTGAATCTGTCATCTGCATCTCCATAACTGTCTGATTCGGCTTTGCAATCAAACAAGACAAACACAGACTTCAACAGATAATTAGAGCTGCAGAAAAAACAATTGCTACCAGCCAGGTTCCATTGAGGACCTGTATACTGCACGAGTCAAAAAGAGGGCTGTGAAAATATTTACAGACCCCTCACATCCTGGACATAAATTGTTTCAACTTCTACCCTCAAAACTATGTTATAGGGCACTGCACATCAGAAAAACTAGACACAAGAACTGTTTTTTCCCAAAACCCATCACTCTGCTAAACAAATAATTCCCTCAACACTGTCAAATAATTTACTAAGACTGTATTACTATTATTCTTCTCTTCCTTACTAGTATCTATCTCTTCCCACTTGTTACCAAAACCATGTTACTATAACCTTATTGCTATAACTATGTTGTATCTTTCAATTATCGTATTTTTCAGAGTATAAGACGCACCGGAGCAGCTTAGTTTTTGGGGAGGAAAATGGGGTGGGGGGAAATCTGCCTACCAGGTATTCATCTGGCTAGCGTCCTTAGTCTGGTCAGCTTCAGCACATTACTTTGCTGGTTTTTTATCCCCTGCTTGGGATAAAAAAAAAGCTTCCAAGGCACAGCTGAGAGGAAGCAGCAATGAGAAAAGCAGGTGAAGCACGGGGGAAGGGATCACTTCACTCGGCTAGCGCCTAGTTAGGGCTGAAAAAAAGCTTCTAAAGAACAGCTGAGAGTCGGAGCAAAGCATGGAGATCTCGTTAAAGCACAGCAGAGAGTCGAGGGAGCAGGCAAAGCTGGGAAGATTGCTTCACTCGCTAGTGCCTCGTTAGCGCCTCATTAGGTCTGAAAAAAAAGCTTCGAAAAAGCTACATTTGGAGTATAAGACCCACCCAAATTTTCAGCCTCTTTTAGGGGGGAAAAGGTGCATCTTATACTCCGAAAAATACGGTATATTGTTTTTATTTGTTTCCTAGTATGATTTGATAGCTTATTAGTAACCTTGACTATCACTAAGAGTTGTATCTTTTTATTCTTGATGAATGTATTTTACCCTCCTTATGTACACTGAGAGCATATACACCATAGACAAATTCCTTGTGTGTCCAACCACACTTGGCCAATAAAGAATTCTATTCTATTCTTTTAAAAAAATAAAACTAAATGAAGTATCCCTGTAATCTGACCCTGCTTAGTTTCCAAGCTAAAAGAAAGCTTGTGGTTTGAATCAGTTTTATTGATAGATTTGTACTTGTAAACTATTTTCAGGGCCCCTTTAAAACAAAAGTACATCCCTTTAAATAAAATAAAATAAAATAAAATTCAAAAGTCTAAGTTATATTTCTTTAAATAAGAGAGGAGGGAAGATGGACCAGTGGGAACTCCTGAAAAAAATACAGTGTTATGTTTCTTCCTGCTTGCCAAATTCTGCATATATCTAGAAAACTGGTCCCTTGAAGACCCGGAGGGAGCCATTAATTGTTGCATGATAATGAAGGATCTAAAAGAGCCACAAGTTTTACAACAGGTAAAAGAGAAATCGACTGCCCTGAAATGTGCACAGCACATTAGCATAGAATTAAATTATTGTTGTATACATCTGTAATTTGTGTAAGCCATAGCACAGGTGGCATTAACCATCACTCAAACATGTGCCCAATTATTGATGGATTATGCACATCCAGATGCTCCTGGGAATCTTATTCCCTGGCTCATCATTTTTTTCTCCCATTATAAAGAAGTGAGTGTGCTTTATTGTTCCAAGTGTCGCTGAAAAGGAATTTTGATTAGCTCTTAATCTTCTAATGCACAACTTTTCTTCTCATTAAGGTAAAAGGGTGACTCTCGTTCTTCCTCCACTTAAAATAGATGAAGTGGATTAAAACAAAGACGTGAACTTATGCACATAATTATGTATTTTATATTTTACCTCATCAAAGCTCTTTTCAGCACATACTGTGATAAGTTCCCTGCATGATTGCCTTTATATCTTATGCATCAGCTAGGGTGATCTTAGCAATGGTTAGTTTTTTGCATTTTTGCCAGTTAACAGTTATCTATAGAAATGAAAAATGTAAGAGAAATTCAGCATAGCCATGTAGGGAAGACTTGAAGTTAACAATTGTTCAAAGAAGAGCAACCCAAAGCAATATTAAGTTTCTAACTTCTAAGTTATTCGTTTTTAAGAACTCCTCTTCCAGTTATTGGTTGACTGATAGCACATAAATCCTTCTTTTCAGCTAGAAACATGGACAAAAGCTTCTAATTTAAATAGATAAAACACAAAATAAAGTGGAAGTGTAAAGCCAAGTAAGGATAATTGGGCACAAAATCTTAACATCACATGACTCTTATTGTAAAAGTTCAGAACATCAACTTAAAATGCCAAACATTCCTTTAGTAAGTATATTAACTAACTGTCTGGTTTGGCTCTGCAACCCAACAAGACAGACACAGGCTTCAGAGGATAATTAGAACTGCAGAAAAAACAATGGCTACCAACCCTGCCTTCCATTGAGGACCTGAATACTGCACGAATCAAAAAGTGGGCTGTGAAAATATTTACAGACCCCTCACATCCTGGACATAAATTGTTTCAAATCCTACCCTAAAAATGACGCTATAGAGCACTGCACACCAGAACAAATAGACACAAGAACAGTTTTTTCCCGAAAGCCATCACTCTGCTAAACAATTCTCTCAACACTGTCAAACTATTTACTAAGTCTGTGCTACTATTAATCTTCTCATCGTTCCCACCACCCATCTCCTCCCACTTATGACTGTATGGCTGTAACTTTGTGGCTTGTATCTTTACAATTTATATTGACTGTCTCCTAGTATGATTTGATTGCTTATTTGTACCCTATGACTATCATTAAATGTTGTACTTTATGATTTTTGATGAACGTATCTTTTCTTTTATGTACACTGAGAGCATATGCACCAAGACAAATTCCTTGTGTGTCCAATCACACTTGGCCAATAAAAAAATTCTATTCCATTCTATTCTATTACCTGTAAGAATCAAGTTTATCCTTTAGAATTTATGAATTATTAGATTCTATGTGATTTTCAGGGTGGTACAGTGTCCATTGAAGTTGGGCAGCTAATCAATTCAAATGAATAAATATGACTCCCATAAAGTTGTGAGACTTTCTGAAGAAGCAAAGCAACAATAGTAGGGAGTTGGATTAGAAAACACACACACCCCTCCCTTCCAACTCTGTTATTCTTAAAGATCACAAAATAAATAATATTTGCTAGTAGATTCAATCTAAATGCACTTTGTATTGGGTGAGAACTTTTCTGACTGGATGTACAATGCAGATAAACATACAGGCTTTTTAATAACAGTATCCTTTATGGGGATTAAAAAAGAAAAAAAAAGAAATGGTACTAAGTACATATTAATTAATATTGATAAAGTACAGATTTCCCTCAAGGAACACCTCTACTCAAGAAAAAGAAGAAAACCCCCAACTGGTTATACCTTTTTAAAAAGGATTACAGTATCTCAGATTAGATATTGGCCTGATGCCTAGAGATAAATAAGAAAGAGATGCATTACTTTACATCAAATAATTCCCTGTTGCTTACAGATAAAAGGCATACTTTGAGGAATGATTTATATAGCCTATTTCCTACAAATAAAACCAGAGTTGATTTTCTAGGCAAATTTCTAGGTATACAAAAATATAAGGTAAAGGTAAAGGTTCCCCTTGCACATATGTGCTAGTCGTTCCTGACTCTAGGGGGTGGTGCTCATCTCCATTTCAAAACTGAAGAGCCAGCTGTCCGAAGATGTCTCCGTGGTCATGTGGCCGGCATGACTCAATGCCAAAGGTGCACATAACGCTGTTACCTTCCCACCAAAGGTGGTCCCTATTTTTCTACTTGCATTTTTATGTGCTTTTGAACTGCTCGGTTGGCAGAAGCTGGGACAAGTAACGGGCGCTCACCCCATTACGCGGCACTAGGGATTTGAACCGCTGAACTATTGACCTTTCGATCGACAAGCTCAGCATCTGAGCCACTGAGCCACCACATCCCTTATACAAAAATTATATAAAAATGTAAACATGTTTTATTCTGAACTCTGGCCTGAGACCATGACTAACTATATATGTTGTACAATCCTGCAAGAGTCATTAAGTTTGAATCTCTAAGTGGTCTTTCCATGCTTCATTTCTTGGCCACATAATATTCGGTCCAAACGCAAGGTGGGTTCAGAAGAGCTTAATTATAAATTGGCAGATTCTAGTTTCAGGGCTATCTGAGTTCCTCTCTTATCAAGGCTTTGTGTAATAATGAATTAAAAGATTTGATCCAATGTAATTATTGTGTAGGACGCAATCAACAAAACGAATTACTAGATTACTTCAAAGCATTCAGACTCAATGAATAATTTTCTAGTTGTTTCAATTTGCTGATTTCAATAAAATTAACAGACTCCATTTATATGATTTGGGTACTCTATTTTTGATATTCCTCAGAAATCTCTGTGGTCACTATTACTGAAAATCAGCATCAGTGTTTGGTGCTGTTTTCACACAGTTTAGTATAAGATTGAAAATGGATTTAAACGTGTCAAGAAAAAAAGTACACCCCAGATATCTCCCCAGAAAGAAAATAACATAAAAATTCTACTTTTGTTTTGTGCTTGATATAGCCCTTGTCCTTGAGGTTCTCAGTTCCACTCAAAATGTTAATTTTGCCTTAAGCTATTAAAGTAAATCTGGCTAGATCCACCACTTAAAATTGGAAGGGGTGCTTTGTGATTTTGCTCCAAAAACCTCTACCAATGAAGGGTCTGATATCATAGAATTTATAACAGGAGGGTTGCCAGTCTATCTCCCCCTGTTTCTTGGTCTATGTTGGTCATTTGTTGGAATGAAGTGGGAAGGAAATCTATTTTCCTCCAAACTCATTCCACATTCTATTTTCCTGAAACATACACAAACACAGCCTTATGTGCTGTGGTACCCAATAACCTGACAAAAGAACAGTTCTATTGCCCCCTTTCTTATTACTTCATTTTCTTACTCCATGGAAGCTTTTTCCATAAAAAGGGGAAAGCTAGTTGAGGCCAGTACCCTTTGGGTCATGTTAAGAGTTGAAGCACAATTAACTTACAGTCCCTGAATACAAGCATTTGCACTATTTGATTGACCTCAGCATCAAAGACCAATGATTTTATTGATTTATTTTTAAGTATCGCAAACCACCCCTCATTGGGTGAGGATCAAAGCATCAGTTCTCTGCCTGATGGAATATCTATCTATCAGCAATCTAAACAATGAAAATGATGTTCAGGCTACAATTTGTTTCCTGATGTATATACCATGTATCAGGGAGAAACCATGTGGTGCCAAGACAGTATTTCAAACTACAATGAGCCTCAGCCACCATAAACGATGGTGAGCATTTGTGCCCCAAAACATCTGGCGAGCATTAAGTTGTCTCTTTTTTAAAAAAAATTGATTTATATGCCTCCCTTCTCCGGAGACTCAGGGCAGCTTACAAGGCATTAAGCAATAGCCTTCATACTTTTGTATATTTTATACAAGGTCAGCTTATTGCCCCCACAAACTGGGTCCTCATTTACCTACCTTAGAAAGGATGGAAGGCTGAGTCAACCTTGAGCCTGGTGAGAATCGAACTCGCAGTAATTTATTTGTTTATTTATTTATTTGGCTTATATGCCGCCCTATCTCACAATGGACTCAGGGCAGCTCACAACAATAAAACACAAGCCACAATAAAAATAAAGACTAAAATCTAAAAAATTTAAAATTAACCCATTAAAACCCTTAAAACCCCATCATCAGACCAGGTCAAGGGATTTGAAAAGCCAAATTTTTAATTCCTGGCAGAAGGTGCAAAGGTCAGGCGCTAGTCAGAGCTCCAAGGGGAGTTGATTCCAGAGGGTGGGCACCCCAACCGAGAAGGCTCTACCCTGGGGGCCACCAGCCGCCACTGTCTAGCCGACGGCACCCTGAGTAGGCCCTCTCTATGGGCGCGAACCGGGTGATGGGATGTTGTTACTGGCTGTAGGTGGTCCGCCAAATATCCTGGTCCTAAGCCATGCAGGCAGTTGGAAGCTAAATACTACCTTTAACAGTAGCATTAGTCTGCTGTGCCACTCAGATCTCTTCCTTAATGCCTTCCTTAATTTCTTGATGCACAATTATTATTTTTTCATGCATTATCATTTTTAAAGAACAGCTGCAACCCAAGCATTACGAGTAGTACACCTTCTTATATTGCATAAACATTTTTTACCAAGCTCTGTGAAAACTAATGAAGTCTTAGTCTTAGGAATCTCTAGATATTTAATACATAAACGATTGATAAGGCTTTTGTACAGTTCTACCATACCTCTGATAATTATGCGGATATGTCCCATGCTTAAAGCTGTGCACTTAAATCATTACTACCTTATTACTTTGATCACCTGGAGCAGACAACTTGGGATAATGCAGGAATTACTACACGTGAACCCTGAGATTATGTGGCTGAGGTTATTTTATATGTTCATCACTTTATTACCACAGCCAAAAAAAAGGTCAAAACTTTAAACCAAAGTCCCTCCTGAGCAAAAGAAAGAAAATAAGAACAGGGAGCGAGGAAAAAAAAGACTAGACTCAAACAATTGCCAATGACATCTTTGAACAGACTACTCAAGAAATTTCTTTGCTTCTTTCCAGAAAAAAAATCACCTTGTGGGATGAAATAGCCATTTAGTTTCTATGTCAGTTCAATTTTCAGCTGCCAACTGTGTTGTTACATTTTTTATGATGTTTACACCTGAAACTGCCAATTTCCTCCATAAGCCACTGAACATCATGAGACTAATGACTTTCATCTGCCACCGCACTGACTTGGAACTAAGGTGGTCATGGGTTTGTTGGTCGATATTCAGCCCACTGTTCAAAGACTAAACATCTTCAGAATCTGGTTCTGCCTATCAGCTAAATAATTTTAAATTAAATTGATACCAGGGGTGAAATCCTACTAGTTCGGACCGGTTCGGGCAAACCGCTAGGGATTATGGGCATCAGTTCACCAAACCGGTAGTAATTACCCCTCCTTGGCCCCACCCACCCACCCATGCCCAGCCAGTCACTGCTCACCTCTTCTGGCCGCTCGATATTCCACAGAATTCAATGTTAAATGCAGCAGAGAGAATGCTAACTTTTCTCCCTCCATTCAGAACAAAGCTGTTGCAACCTGTCCCTTTAAGATAGTCCCCAGAAGGGAGGGGGATATGGGGGAGAGCAGCTGGAATGGAGCTGTTTTTGTGAAAGGCAGGAAAATGGGGAATGGGATTTTTCTGCCTGTCATCATTCCTCAATCTTAGCACAGATTGAGGGAAGGATGGTAGGCAGGAATATTCCCCTCCCCATTTTCCTGCCATTCACGACAAGGAGTGGCTGGGAGGGGAGGGGTCGGTGAGGAGCCCCTCAATGTGAGTGATGTTGAGTTGGCCATGCCCACCCAGTCACATGACCTCCCAACAAGCCATGCCCACAGAACCGGTAGGGGAATTTTTTTAATTTTACTCCTGATTAATATTGATCAAGTATCTAGGGTAGTGTTTCTCAACCTTGGCCCTTAGAAAATGTGTGGACTTCAGTTTTACCCCCAGTAAATCCACTCATCTTCAAGCAGCCAAGGTTGAGGAACACTACATCATATATGTAAAAGATATTTAAATGGATCTATAGAGAAATTTTTTTTAAAAAAACATTTGTATTCTCTTGTCACCATGAGGTAATTGGTGGGCAAGTCTCCATGTCAGGATTCTTGGGGAACCATAATCACTACATGTTGGCAACATAGATTCTCACTATATTGAAATGGGAAACAAATGAAATCTGCAGGGCAACTCCAAAAATAGTTGGGGAAAATAATAAGGAAACCCACAGAAATTCCAAGTCAAATGTGTGATGTTATCTCAATCATTCCATGGTCTTCAGATCCCACTCAAAGTTGGAATAGACTTTGGAACAATGTCATTAAAAATTGGCTCCTATCTTTGACTGATTCTACCTTCAAATTTAGAATATGATGTCATCTTGATGCACAAGTGAAAAAGAAGGCTGAGAAAATACAGACCCCTCACATCCTGGACATAAATTATTTCAACTTCTACCTCAAAACAACACTATAGGGCATTGCACGCCAGAACAACTAGACACAAGGATAGTTTTTTTCCTGAATGTCATCACTCTGCTTAACAACTAATTCCCACAACACTGTCAAATTATTTACTAAGACTGTATTACTATTATTCTTCTCATCCTTCCTATTACCTATCTCCTCCCACTTATGACTATAACCACATTGCTTGTATTTTTATGATTTATATTGTTCTGTTAGTTTCCTAGTATGATTTGATTGCTTATCCGTAACCTATGACTATCACTAAGTGTTGTATCTTATGATTCTTGATGAATGTATTTTTTTTCTTTTTTCTGTTTTTCTTTTTATGTACACTGAGAGCCAAAGATAAATTCCTTGTTTGTCCAGTCACACTTGGCCAATAAAGAATTCTATTCTATTCTATCCTATCTCTTCACATGTAACTTGATGAAGATCCCAGGATCTGCCCCAAAATTTATACTACAGTTGCCACAGCTGTAAATGAAGAGGTGGAAAGGAACAAAAACATACATTTTAACGTCTAACATGGACAAATTTTCTTCATTATCTTTGAATTTCTGTTTAAACTTTGAGTCTAACATAAATCAACTTTAAAGGTCTAATTTGGGTTAGTGTCATTAAAGAGTGAGCCTGTGTAGTCTGACAACTAATATGGCTGTCAAAGGGTTAGAGAAGAGTGACCCTTTTGTAGCCCATTAAAGAAGAAAATGGATTAAATCATTATTTAAAAGGAATACTAAAATCAAACAGAAAACAGATTTGACTCTTATGAATATGTATAGCCCAGGCAAGCGAGGCAGGAATGATAAGTATACAATTGGTTGGGGGCGCCAATTTAATCATGACACTAACGAGTGTCTTAAATAATATTTCTTTTATATTTCTCTTCTCCTGGAATTGTGCCCTTTAAAAGGACTGCAGAAATGAAGGAAAGGAAAAGGGTGTTGTGATCCGCCATCAGCCTGCAGACCTGGCAGCGGAGTCGGACAGTGAGGAGGTTGGAGAGGACAATGGGCCAGTCCTGGAGTCAGGGACAGGCCCAGATGAGGGCTCTGCATCGGAGGCAGAGATGGGGCCAGGGCCATTTGGGAGTGATGTGTGGACTCCGGAGCCTCCAGAGGCGGACAGCAGAGAGGCAAAGGAACAGGAGGAGCCTGTTCCTAGTGCCCACATGCACAGAGCTGCCAGAAGGCAAGAGCAGCTGAAGCAAAAAGGACGACTCAGGAGTAAGGCCAGAAGATGATTGGCCACTCCCATAAGGCTTAAAAGAGCAGCAACGAGCTGTTGGGTTCTTTGTAGAAAAGCAACGTTGATTTCAGAGCTTCTTATGAGCGTCTCTTGAACTTTGTGGGGTTTTTGCCAAGAAAAGCCTTTGGCAGGTTGCCAAAGACATCAAAGGTTGGTGATAAGGCCAACTGGACTGGTTATGAAGAATTTTGTTTTGGACTGAGCTGAGAATGAATTCATTCTCAGCTGTTTTAATAAAATAAGTTTGTTCAGGACTGAATTGTGTTTGGTAATCACTACTTGGGCCTCAGTCACAACAAAGGGGGAGGAAAGGAAAGGAAGAAAAAGAGAATGAATAAATAAATAAAACAAGAACATAAAAACATTTTATTGTAGCACCCGTTTCTATTGTAACCTTGTGCATAGTTGCATATGCTTTAAAAAAAAAATCCAGTTGGCATCACTAGTAATCAAATAATGATGTCACTCTGAGCTGGATTTCACCCTTAATTCATTATTAATAAAGAACAATCCTCTTCTCAATTAATGAGGGCAATTAAACCTTTCAAGGTTAATACGTTGCTGGTGGAAGTAATCAGAGATTTCAAAGGTCACCCAAACAAATATCATCCTGATGCAGAAAATCTATTACTGTAGCATCCTTTCTAGGTGGACTCTAAACCTCTAATAAAGAAGTCACTGCCTACTGAGCGAAAGGGTTTCGCTGTGGAAAAGCTTCACAGACTGTGAAGTTTTTCATAATGTTTAATCATAATCCTTTTTCTTCTCCAACAATATCACTGGTTTGTGACCTATACAGAAAGAACAACAGAAAATAAATTTGCAATATCATCTGGATGGTTGCCCTTGAAACAGTTGAATGTCACTGCTTCATATCGCATCCTAAATATTCCATCCTGGCTAAATACAGCCAAGTTATTTCAAACTTTTCTTATAGAACTTGGTCTCCTTTCCTAGCCCTTCATTATCTTCATTTTTTTTTTGTTTCATAACATGTTCCAATTTACCTATCCCTATGAAATAATTCTGATATTCGGAATGGGATATAATATTCCAGGCTATGTATCTTCAAGAGAAATGATAGAATTATTATTGTGTTTGGTAGCTGGTGATAGAAGAGTCCTGTTAAAACAATTCACTGTGATTAGGAGTCATAATGACTTGTTTCTTGTATAACATTAAGCATAAAATACAGTATAAATGCCATTATGACTGGACTGATATAGCACTTAAGCCAAAATAAGCAACATTACATTCTGAAATCACCCTCCAAATAGAAAAAGATTCGAAGTTTGATTCAGTTTGTCTTGAACAATTCCTAAAGGTAAAGATAAAGGTAAAGGTAAAGGTAAAAGGTAAAAGGTAAAAGGTAAAAGGTAAAAGGTAAAAGGTAAAGGTTTCCCTCGCACATGTGTGCTAGTCATTCCTGACTCTAGGGGGTGGTGCTCATCTCCATTTCAAAGCTGAAGAGCCAGTGCTGTCTGAAGACGTCTCCGTGGTCATGTGGCCAGCATGACTCAATGCCAAAGGCGCACAGAATGCTGTTACCTTCCCACCAAAGGTGATCCCTATTTTTCTACTTGCATTTTTTATGTGCTTTCGAACTGCTAGGTTGGCAGAAGCTGGGACACATAATGGGAGCTCACCCCATTATGGGGCACTAGGGATTCGAACCGCTGAACTGCCAACCTTTCAATCGACAAGCTCAGCGTCTCAGTAACTGAGCCCTGCATCCCTCTCAATTCCTACTTTGATTCAAATATATTTCCAAATCTCAGCCCAAGTCCCAAAGATTCAGAATTCAAGGTTTGGTATCTGATGTTCTTTTCTGATAACCTAGTAAATCAAAAAGGAATGGCTTGGACAAGTGAACCTCAAAATTAAGAATCTGTACTTGTATTCTCTCAATCTGAGTCAGTAATTTAAGTCTTAAAACCACACTTAACTCCAAAGGTACAATAGTAGAAATGCAAATGCTATGCCTTTCCCCCCCAAGCTACCTATTTCACCTGTTAAAAGGTGCAAAATAATTTCCAAAACGTTTTTTTTCTTTTTCAGAATATTCACTTGATTAAGGAGTGGTTGCATAAAAATAGTTCAAAACTCTCTTCACATTGGACATGCTGATCTGCTACCAATATGCCATGTTGCTAATATTACCCATTACAAAAACTAAATAATAACAGGTTTATCAATAGGCTAAAGGAGTCAATTAAATAAATCTCAACTATTCCTTTTAACATGACCTTTGAAAAACTGAAGGTTTGGCCTTTCCTTTCCAGATGGTTTGTCAATGCAAGAGTATCATAAAAAAACCAAGATCATGACAGATATTGATAAAAATGTTAAGTGTGTGATGGTTAAGAAAGCTGCAGATACTGCACTAAAGCCAGAAATAAATTTTAACTACATTCCTCCTAAAACTACATGATAGTGAAGCCATTGTCTTTTAGTACAGTTTCATGACCTGGGGATTTCTGTAATATCCACCCTCCTTGTCATTTGAACAGCCTCACCCCTCTCTTCTTCCATCAATTTTCACTTAAATGATAATTGTTTTAAGAGTGGATAAGGCAGAAGTAGGAAATTGGTGCATTACATAATATAACAAAATGGGTTGAATGAAAAATATCAATTTAAGAAACAAAGAACCCTAAAAGCTTTAGGGGTCCATAAAATTTAAGCCACCATTAATGTAATTCTAACTGAAATCAGTGAAGTTGGAAATCAGTGTCTGACTGAGTATGAAATACCTGGGTTATTAAAAGCTAAAGGTGGGGGGGGGAGGGATTGGCTAAGGACAATTCCCAAGGAAATCCATTCCTTAGCAATGGGCAAGTTGGCATACTTCTATGGTTTTGACTCCAACCTAGGCCTGCTTGACCAGATCCACTTTAAGCTCTTTTCACAAGTTTTCACAAAACATATCACCAGTTCTTTAATTTCAAATGTATTAGACTCCCGTATTCTAAAAGAATAATAGTAGTAGGCTAAAATTCCATAAGGAGTGGAAGTAAGCTTCTGTGAGAAGTGTAGGACTGCATTATAACAATATCAGTTGTTCCACCCCCATTTAAGAGTAAGCTCCTTTGAATTCAACAAGTGCCATTTCCAAATAAACAGACGCAAACAGAATCATTGGCAAGGAATCCAGAAATCTGGTGTTAAATTTGCAGACCTCAAGAAGGAAGTCCCTTCTTTCCTTCCTTCCCTCCTTCCTCATTTTCTTGATAAAACAGAGTGCTTAAATGGCCTTTTGGGATGAGGTCCAGGATAAAAAAAGCAGAGTTTACTTTTTTTAAGACAAGATTGTCAATATTTAGAGAAATCAATTCCTGAATATCCAATTGCATTGCCTATTGACTTCCTGCAAACCTCAGAGTGTTACATTTGATCTGCATTGCCACTGTATCATAGCGTTTAATTTACAGAGTAGACATTCTCTGATGTAATTCTTGAGGTTCTATTAAGATATGCACTCTCTCAACAAGGCCACCTTAATAAAATCCTTATTTATTTAAGTCACCCTTAACAACATCCGCTTTAAAAGTGCTACAGTTAAGTATGATTATAATAGAGTGAAAAGTCTAAGTAAAGTCTAGTGATGTAAAGTCTCGTGAAAATAAGTAAAATCTAGTGAAATGAAGAACTGGGTGTGACATGATAGCAGTGCTCCAGTATTTGAGGGCCTGCCACGATGATTGGGGGTGCGATCAACCTATTTTCCAAAGAATCAGACGGCAAGACAAAAAACAATGGATGGAAAATAATCAAGGAGAGAATCAACCTAGAACTAAGGAGAATCTTCCTGACAGTGAGAACAATCAATTAGTGGAACAACTTGCCTTCAGAAGTTGTGGATACTCCATTATTAGAGACTTTTAAGAAGCTATTGGATGGTCATATGTCCAGAATGGTATAAGGTCTCCTGCTTGAGTAGGGGGTTGGACAAGAAGACCTCCAAAGTCCCTTTCAATTCTGTTATTCTATTAAAGCAGCTTGGGATGCATTCTCTCATTCTGAATATTCTGTTGAAGATAATCTGATGGGATACATATGTACTAGATAGTGTTATATACTCCTCTTTTTTCTAAATGCCTTCCCCTGAGCATATGCATCTTCCAAAGTTTCTCAAATGAAAGCTTTCAGCCTATTCCAAATTTTGCAATGTCTTTCTTACTTAATAAAGAAGAAAAAAAAAAGTGTGACAGAATGGATAAGGGAAAAGATAAGGAGTGTCTATATGAGATTAAGAGACATTAGGGTAGTGGGGGACAGGCTTTGATCAAACAGCCATACCATCTTGAGGTTTTTGGATGCCAATCTCCACTTCCCACCCTGTTCCGACCTAGGCTTCCCCAGCAGCACAAAGCCAAGTCTGCATCCCGATAAACCCCTTTTATTTAATTTACAGTGAATTCCTCTCCAGCAAAGTCTTTCCTCTCCCACGGTCTTTTGAGTGTGTTTACAATTACCGACCTTTATCAGACTTGGAGAGTGGCCAGGCTGATATCTTTCAGATGCCGCAATACTTGGCAAGAATGTAATAATGAACTAATTGTCTCCTGCAAACTCCACTTCTCTTTCGCTCCTCTTTTATTCCCTCTGGGAGGGGCCATTCACCATCCACCTGTGGCCTTACTCCCAAATCGACCCTTGTTCTTTAGCTGTTCCTTTTGTCAGGCAACTCTGCGCATGCGCACACTGGGAAAAGGCTCCAGCTGTTCATCTGCCTCACTGATGTCTGTCTCCAAAGGCAGCTGATAACTGGCATACGGCCCTGGCCCTCTCTCTGCCTCCGACGCAGATCCCTCGTCAGAGCCTTCCCCAGACTCCCCAACCTCCTCACTGTCTGAATCTGCTGCCAGATCCACTGGTGGACCACAACACACCTATCCACCCCTCATTCCCCCTGTGGGCACTCTGGGATTACAAATTTTTGGCTGCAGAGAAGTCATTTAAGTAGGGCTGGAGGTGGGAAGGGAGGGAAGGTACTGTAGATGGTTGTGCTTTGTTCATCCCTAGTCTAATGAAAAAGGGTAAACTGACAAATCTCTTCTGCTTACTAAGTTGAGAGTTTTCCCAGCCATCCTTTAACATGGCTAACCTATGCAGTATTGTAAAATACTTTCTTCACAATGTTGTAAGCAGTGTTGTGTTTGAGCACTGCAATGGTAATCCTGACAAAGCGCCACACCTGTGATGCTATAAATTGTTTTTCTTTTCTTTTCTTCCTAGACAGAAGTTTGAAATGTGAAGAAATTTATCACCACATAAATGAGGTGAAAAATTCTAAAGGCAGTTTATGCCCAACTACCCTCCTATTCAATAGTATTTGAGAGAAGTTAAGAATTTTGACAAATCGAGGATGTTTTTATACACTTGTATTTATTTTGCTAAGGCAAATTATCCTTTAAGCAGAATTGGGAAAGACAATTACCAGGTAATAAAACATTGTGCGTACCTCCATCTTTTATTGTAGATACAGGATGGATAAAGTAAACAAAAAGTGTTTTATATTGATTGCTGCTTCCCTCTGTATATTTGACAGCTAGAGTATTAAAACAAAACTCTGAGTAAATTAAAGCAATAACAAAATTACACAGGGCAGCTGCTTCAGCTCTTTCCACACAACAATGCTCTTTAGAAAAGCTAATGAATCTAATGGAATTGAACAGATTCTGCCAAAATGGCAATAAATGATTTAAAATGTATGGGAAAGGTCTCTTGCAAGCAATTTCACTAGTCAGTAAATGAAAATATGTAAGTGCTCTTGTTTAAAACAATAACAAGGTAGAGATAGAGATGGTTACTAGAAGTCAAGCCTTATAGGTGATTTATCGTATAAATTACATTGTTTTTATTCTAAACACTTCCTTAATCATTTGACACGTGTTTGCTCATTTATCATGCATTTTCACCAAGATAATATTCTTTAGTTATATAATCTGTCCAATATTCTCCACTGATCTGATTAGATTTTTTTTTTTTTTGGTAGTTTTCTTCTACAGACAGACATATACAAGCACACATATGGATACTCATCCAAGATATGGTACCATAAACCATTAGTGATTCTAAATGCTTGACATTGTATGTTAATGAGCTGCTGAATTTCATTATAATTTATTTTTATTGAGTCTGTTGGAAGTGATTACTGCCCAATTATTTTACTGTTTTTCAATTTTGTTATGCTTTGTTTCAGACAGTGTCCACCGAATTGTTCTATATGTAGAATTAAAGTCTTGTATCCTTTACCCTAGATGAAGACCCTTTGAGTTAAATGGCCTGAGTTTTATCCATGTTTATTCACCAATAAATCCTAATGCATCCGACAAATATTACTTCCTGGTAATAATAAAGATAGAATTGTTGCCTGCAGCCTGCTATTTTTCTTCTTCTGAAACCTGGAATATGCTTTCGTCTGTAATTAGCTGGAAAGAAGCTCGCTGCAAGAGTAACTTTTGCACACAACTTTTCATTGAGATAAATCATAAATCAAACCTTACACAATATTTTCTTCTGGGAAATGGAAAACAAGACTAAGCAATTGGAAACTCATCAAAATAATAAGAAATTGTATTGCTGATGAAGCAAGTGTTTTATTTCATTGTTGACATTCAATCCAATAAATGCAATGAATAATAATGTTCAATATTAGCTAGAAGTTATATCTCAGTGACATATGGGAAAACCTCCCTGCTTTTCATTCAAGAAAGCCAAATTACTTTGATCAATCTCTGCACGTAACATTTATAAGCAAAGTTTAGAGCTCTGATTTATATTAAAACAGCTATATCCTGAAACACAGTAATCAAGTGCCGATTGCTTGCTAAAAATATTAACATTTATAGTGTTAATCGACATTTAAGTTGCTATAATGATTTATTAATCCTACTTTTCAAATTATTTAATTATCCCAGTCAAATGGTAATGAATCATATTTATGCTTCAAATTGCTCTCGTAAATTAACTTTTCAAATGGTTAATTGGATAAAATAAGGTCTTAAGTTAAAGTCAGTTCAGAAAAAGATACATATAGTATTTTAATGAAGCATCTTAATAATATCTTTGCAATACTGCTTGGCAAGATTGTATTAATTAGCACCTGAGCAGCAATTGCCCTCTATAAATTGATGATGATTAGAAATTTACCTTCCTTATCAAATAAACAAAAGCAAAACAAAAACCTTGTTCTATTTCGAAGGAAGGAAGGAAGGAAGGAAGGAAGGAAGGAAGGAAGGAAGGAAGGAAGGAAGAAGGAAGGAAGGAAGGGACTTCCAATTTTTGATAGCAATTATAAATACATTTACATTTTAACCTCTTTCTCTAAGGTTATATCACAATTCTTCTTTCCTTCTTTCCATAAGCAATCCTTTCACATCCATAAATCACAAGTTCACTTTTCTATTTTTCTTTCAGCAAAAATCCATGAGGGTTTTCCAGTAAAAATAGTTGTTGATCTTTCTCTAATTAAACAAGTTAATGTTGTCATCTCTGGTAGTTCTGTCATTTTCACCAACCATTCCTCCATTGTGGTATTTCATTTTTGGATATATAGTAGTTTCACAGCAACAATAGGACCTATACAAATAATCTTCAGTAGCTGAAGATGTGGTTTCAGTTGTAAAGTGACATTTTCTCTCTCTCTCTATGGATCTAGAATGGTTGCATTATAAAACTTCCTAACAAATGTGCAGGAGAAATTACATTTTTGTTCATTCAAAATGTGTAATTGAACCATGTGGATCTAAATCTTTTTAATGAATGCTAAGCCTCAAGCCAAATTAACCTTAAGATTAAGATCTTGCACTCCTCTAAAATTTGGGTTGCAACCATCATCTCAAACGAATAACTGCAGAGAAACTGGGAACCTGATATCTTGTTTATATTCTATGACTTGAGAGGGGGGAAGTATCTACAGAATTAGTATAATTATTGTACTATTATTGCAATGTAAATGAAAACGGCAAAGATGCAAATAAATTACTTCACCAAATTAGTAGATCAAATTATTCATCATCATGATTTGTTATTCTCAAAGTGATGTCTATAGCATAAGCAAGGAAGGAATTGTCAGCATACTGGCGAGGAAAATATTGTCAGCATAACAGCAGCCAATCAAACAGTCTGAAACCAGACCATGACTCAGAAGTATCCGAACAAACAACACTAATGCTAATTTACATCACATAGAAAAGTATTTAAAGGCCATCTGTGTTCTGACAGATGAGCACACTTCAAAGCATACTGATGATGTCTCCTCGAATAGTGACAAAACATTTGCAGCCAAATGGTCAAGCTCAGAGCTCAAACCAACAGCCCAATTGTCAGCATTGCTCTTACCTATATCAAGGGTTGTGGAGAAATTCTGCCTTAGAAAAAAAATATTCTCCCCATCCCAGTTTACCCAGGTAAGGTCAGAGGTTCTGGACGCTGCCTCTGGTCATGGTCCTTGTTAATGATGATTGTCACTTCTGAACAAGAATAATTCTGCCCTGCCTCCAAGATAAATCTGGTGACATTTCCTTCTCTCCAGTTCCTTGGCCTACAATTAAAGTGATGTCCTGCTACTCTTTAAAAAAATATCTCTCAGAACATGCTAAATTCTCTCCTCTCTAAAAAGCAAAGGAAAATCACTACATCAAATACAATATCTGGATTGGCTTTAAACTTGGTGAACTAGACCAAGGTAGCTACATCTCTCCAAAATTGGGTATGGATAGTTTAGGGCCGTGATGGTGAACCTAAGGCACACGTGCCAGAGGTGGCACACAGAGCCCTCTGTGGGCACATGCACCGTCTCCAGCTGCTCTTCTTGTTTCTGAAAAATGGCTAGAAAACAGCTCGAAAAACAGCCAGAAAACAGCTGGAAAAATAGCCGCCAAAACAGCGAGAAAATGGGCCACAAAGAGCCGGAAAATGGGCCCCAAAATGGCTGGGAAACATCCCCCAAAAGGCCCCAAAATGGCCTGAAAACACCTCGAAAAACGGCAAAGAAACAGGCTGGTTTTTTGGGCCAAAAACAGCCTGAAATCTGACCAAAAACTGCCTCAAAACAACCCGAAAAATGGGCTGAAAATGGTCCAGTAAACAGCCTGAAAATGACCCAATAAGTGGTTAAAAAAACAGTGTATGTGTGCCGGTCAGCTGGTCTTCAGGTTTCTGGCACTCTGGCATGCACACATGGACGTGTGTTCCGGTTTGGGCACTCGGTGCCGAAAAGGTTCACCATCACTGGTCTAGAGAAAAGAAGGACTAGGGATGACATGATAGCAGTATTCCAGTATTTGAAGAGCTGCCATAAAAAAGAGAGGATCAACTTATTTTCCAAAGCACCAGAAGGCAAGACAAGAAACCATGGATGGAAACTAATCAAGGAGAGAAACAACTTGGAATTAGGGAGAAACTTCCTAATAGGGAGAACAATTAACCAGTGGAACAGCTTGCCTTCAGAAGTTGTGGGTCACGGAAAGTTTTAAAGAAAAGACTTGTCTGAAATAGTATAGGGTCTCCTGCTTGAGCAGGGGGTTGGACTAGAAGACCTCCAAGGTCCCTTCCAGCTTTATTCTGAGTGATTGAAAATTCAGGGTTTGGACAAATAACTACTGGGTTTAGATGACTGATGCTGCTTCTAACACATTTAAAACAATTATAGTTGACCTGCAGGCAATGAAACCTTGATATTCATCTCATGAAGAAATGCACATAGCCAGAACATGCTATTTTGTCATTCCGAAGAGCATGCTTTCTGGCTATCAAACTCCCCCATGCTTTACCCCATTTAGTCAGAAGTCCATAATGAAGAAAAGAACAGATTAAATTTTATGAATTCCAGCCTGCTAAGTGAATAATTCTAGGTTTCAATTATTTCTGACTTAATGCCCAAGTGTGTCTAATTTTCATTCTAATGCCTATGGAGAATCATGACTTTCGCATAATTCATGTTGATGCATTTTGACATTTTCAATGGCAGTGGTTCGTTCCATGGGAATACCGCAAGCCATTAGAAAAGGCAATAACAAAATATCAAAAGGAAATATCTAACAGAATGAAAGGAACCAATTTACATCTGAGCAGAGTTAAAGTAACTACAAAAGAGATCAGAATCTCAAGGTTGTGTTCAATAAGCAGAAGAGTTATGTCAGAAACTCCAAGAGTTCTTGCCGCTTTGATTTTCATATTTTCCCTTTGGGAAGCATTCCTGATTTTTGTATGCATGTATGTATGTATGTATGTATGTATGTATGTATGTATGTATGTATGTATTTATTTATTTATTTATTTATTTATTTATTTATTTATTTATTTATTTATTTATTTAACGATATTCCTTTCAGATTTATGGGGCATAGGAAATCTCGTCACTTTTTTTTTTAAAGACAAAGATCAAAGATGCTGAATCATAGTTGAAAGCTGAAGATGCCCTTACTTTGTTTAGTATGGGATTGTGCATAATGGCAAACAAAATACTCTTTTTCGGGTTGATATGTTGGTGCCAGTTAAGGCTGCATGTTTTTATATGCCTGTTGGTATTGATAGATTGAAGAGGGGATGGCCATTTGCAAACAAAGAATACCAAGTAACTCGCAGAAGAAATGAAAAAAAAAAAGAAAAGAAAGAAAAGCTACCTAATGAATGAGAGAACCAAGATGACAACATGCTGGCAGCTACTGAGTAAGCTCCCAGCTTGCAACAGGTGTCACCACTTCTGGCTTAATATGATACACCCAAAATTCTACCCAAGGGCAAGAAAAGAAACTTGACCAGCCCAGTGGTGAAATCCATTTTTTTTTACTACCGGTTCTGTGGGTGTGGCTTAGTGAGCATGGTGTGGCTTGGTGGGTGTGGCAGGGGAAGGATACCGCAAAATCCCCATTCCCTCCCCACGCTGGGGGAAGGATATTGCAAAATCTCCATTCCCACCCCACTCTGGGGCCAGCCAGAGGTGGTATTTGCTGGTTCTCCAAACTGCTCAAAATTTCCACTACCGGTTCTCCAGAACCTGTCAGAATCTGCTGGATTTCACCCCTGGACCAGCCCCAGCAACATTATGGGAACCCATAAAACTAACAAGGGAGTAAAACAGATGAGGACCAAATCTTGTTTTTCCACTGGCAGAAGCAACTAAAAAGATATCATGCCCACATCAGAGCCTGAATCTGTGGGGGAAGGCAAGCTGGAACTGGAGCCAACAGAGATCGAGGAGGCGACTTCATTGGTTTCAGAAGAAAATGGGGAGGAGCAGGGCCAGTCAGGCCAGGGCCTTTCAGGATTAGAACAGTTTGTAGGCAGGAAGGAACCAGGGGCAGGGTGACCAAGAGAGACTAAGCAGTGAACATGAGAGACCAAGCTCAGGCAATAAGCAAATGCCACTCCCTCCTGAACCTTGAGCATGGAGAGTGGAGAGAAGGCGAGAACAGCGCAGACTGAGCCAACTACTCAAGGGGAGAGTGCCCCACCCCTCTTCACAAGGCACACTTGGGGACTGAGACTTAAGGAGATGCTGTGGGGAGGGGCAATTGTCAGGAACAAATGCTGAATTCCTGGAGTGATGAGTGCCAATGTTTGAACTTTCCTGGATTCCTTGCATTCTTTCTGGATTTCTGGATTACTTGCCATGCTCCTTTGCTTCCTGGACTCTTCAACTTTCTTGCTGTGCAGCTGTGGTGTTCACAGCATTGGGCTGGACTATTTGCAGCCAGAGGCTGCTTGAGCTGTGTGTGTGTCTGTGTCATCACTTTGCTCTGGGACCTGCCAGAAAGGTGGGATCGTTTGGGGAAATTTGGAGCAATAAAGGGGTGGTTTGAACTGCCAGCTGCCTATGTTGATTCTGTGCCATGCCCCAGGTTATCACAAAAGCTGAGTAATGAATCCATGGTCCCAGAACCTTTTCACCTCCAAAGACTGTAATAATGCAGGACCCAGCCAGAACCCTCTTCAACTCTCCAAGGACTCTGCTCAAATCTTCCCACAGAGCAAGATGACTTATCTGATTGGTTCTTCTAAACACCAGTTTGCCTTCAGACACTTCCCTTGAAAGTCACCAAGTTCTCTGAACTTACTAACTTAACAAAAAAAAGATTAAAAAGCACTAGATACACAGCTAGTTTCATTGCCATCCCACCAAGCTTATTAAAAATAAGAGCAAATAAATAAAGCCATTCTTGTATCTCAAAGGGAAGTTTCATACATTAAAAGTCAATACCATTATTTTATATTGGATCCTCAGCAAGTTACTTCTTTTCTGCCTTTTTTTATTTATTTAATGCATTTCACTATATCTTCCACAGTATTTGCATACATGGGCAAATATCCACAGCAGGCATCATAGATATTTAAGATTTCAATTGTCTTCGAAGCAGGGTCAGGAACTCTATTCTGATTGCATCCTTGACTTCTAGTTCTTATCACCTAAGACTGCCACACTGTAGAATTATGAGAAACTGGAAAAGATGAGTGGGTTGCTTCAATCCCCACGTCAAGGTATGTAATGGATTTCGGAGGAAATAGAATTCTCTACATAGCCAGACAACCTTCTAAAGAACATCTAAAAAGAATCATTTCCAGTCTCCTATTGTGCATATGCAGTAGGGACGGTGGCTCAGTGGCTAAGACACTGAGCTTGTCGATTGAAAGGTCAGCAGTTCAGCAGTTCGAATCCCTAGTGCCACGTAATGGGGTGAGCTCCCATTATTTGTCCCAGCTTCTGCCAACCTAGCAGTTCGAAAGCACATTAAAAAAATGCAAGTAGGAAAATAGGGACCACCTTTGGTGGGAAAGTAACAGCGTTCCATGTACCTTTGGCATTTAGTCATGCCAGCCACATGACCACGGAGACGTCTTTGGACAGCGCTGGCTCTTCGGCTTTGAAGTGGAGATGAGCACAGCCTCCTAGAGTCAGGAACGACTAGCACATATGTGCGAAGGGAACCTTTACCTTATTGTGCAGATATGTTGAGACCGTGACTCCCAGAATTCCCCAGTAGAGTGAAACTGAGCTTTAATACTTTTATCATCAGGCATCTCAAAGGCCATCAGCCACTGCAGTCTATATGGCTCATTAGTGTAGCACAAACAGAGAAAAGTCACTGACCCACTTTCACACATTATACTACAGCATAGCTTCTTAAACTTGATATATGGAGCAAACGCAATGAGCTGAGTTCATATTGCGAACTAAGTCATAAACTATGTTTTCTAAATCACAGTGGTTGGATCTGCAAAAAAAAAAAGCTCAGCTCCCATCAAAAGGCAGGCTACATTGGGGCTTACGGTGGCATGAACCCAGCTATCAGGGGAAGAGGTAGAAAACTTGTATCGTGATAACCACAACAGTCACCGACTAATAAAGAAAGGAATTCAAATACAATTTACTTTCCATTCTACTCTATTCCGTTATACAGATGTAAGCTTTTTCTGTAGCAGCAGCTGCCTTAGCTAGAGATACCATAGGACTGCTTTGACATTTAACAGCTGCCTGGATAATGAGAGTGTTGACCTCAGCTTGATATTTTTTATTCACATTGCCCCATGCTCCCGGCTTTCTGGATTTCATTTCACAGTCTGTGCCAGTATTGCTAGATTAACATTAATATCTGAAGCTCTGTCTGTCCATCTCCCCTTTGTCTTGCTTGGAGAGAATCAAATATTAAGTACCACTTACAGGGATGATGTTTATGTGCTGAAATTTCCCTGGGGCTTTGTGAAACTTCAATTTCCTAAGGGCACGCTTCTATCATGTGTTCGTTCTGGGCAGAAACATTTTTAAACCCATGCCAAAGTTGTTGTTTTAGCAAAGAAACTAGGGCAAACAGAAAGAATGAGCAGGAAAAGCTGACATACAACTGTCCTATATGCAAAAAAAGAGAAAGCATAGGGTTGCAAATAAAACACAGCTCTCTGAAAAATGTACTTCTTTTCGGGGCAGAGGAATCCAAACAGAATTGCTATCCATCACCAATTATAAGGCAGTTCTTTATTTTAATGATCAGGAAGCATCACTATATTGCCTATGCTTTATGCATCATATGTTATGCACTCTCAGTCTGGGAAGGAACAAGGAAGTGCACAGCACAAGAAATAGAAACGTGATATAAAACTGACAGCTGTTCCTGGAAAAATTGTCTTACCAAATCAGAAGCCAAGCTAGCACAATGACAATGGGATTCAACGAATCTATCCATTTTGCTTCCTCTGACTTTTTTTTTTCATGTTTTTTTTTTAATTTTTATTTTCAGAAGAAATACATTCATTTCAGTCCAAATTCTTACTGAAAATATATCATGGCTGGTGGCACAGTTAGCCAGATGTTTAGCTTGTATTTGGCCATTTTGTCTGCCTTTCTAGTCTTTCGTAAGGACCTGGGATAGGCAGATGGTGGGTGTCTGAATCAGACATTGGTCTGATGGTCTTAAAGGTTTTATCATGGGATGTAAGTTGTTCCAAGTAAAGCTGCCTTTTTGATGTGAATTTTGTCGATTCAAGTGATGCTCTAGATATTTCAGGATTGCAACCAAATACCAATATCAGTATTTGGAAATCAACAGAGATTTGATGTGGCAGATTACTGATATGTGTTCCCTCCCCTGGTGAAATATATGCCAATGGAGCTTTCAAAATATCTCCGAGGGACATCTAATGAGACATGATTTCGCCAGATGACCTCAAACTCTAGTTGGCACTACAGTACTGGCTTCATTTCCTGACTTTTATTTTGACACATTCCTTCATGCTCACAATATGTTCCATGAATTAATGGAAATCACTCTTAATAAACAGGTAAATAATCTTTACTCTTAAGAGATTAACTTCCTAAACAATTGTTGAATTGATTACCGTATTTTTCGGAGTATAAGACACACCAGAATATAAGACACACCTTAGTTATGGGGAGGAAAATAAGAAAAAAGCTGATTGGCAGGTGGATCGGCCTCCCGGAATACCCCCAATCAGCTGTTACCAGAGTGAATTTTAGCAACAGGTTCCTTGGTTGTGAGCTCTGTGCCTTGCTTTTTTTTGCTTTTTTTTCTGCCTCTGAAAGCCTCCGAAACAGAGCTTCAGAAAAAAAAGCCTCTGAAGCTCTGTTTGGGGGCTTCTTTTCTGAAGCTTCTTTTCTGGTGCTTTTTTCAGCCTCTGGAACCTACATTTGAGAAGCTGGGCGGGGCTACATTTGGAGTATAAGATGCACCCAGATTTTCACCCTCTTTTTTGGGGGGGAAAAGGTGTGTCTTATACTCCAAAAAAAATACAGTAATATATAAAGACCCATGTAAACCCCAATGAATTCAGCAGGTCTATTCACCGTAAATGTGAGCACGCCATCTGTGCATGCGTGCATCAAAAAACATGGCAGTTTGCTTGCATGTGCCGTTTACACATGCGTGTGATGTCAAAAAGCACAGCGATATAGGACAAGATTGTGCCCAGACTGATTTGCCTGAACCAGTCTGAACCGGCAGCAGCAGCCCATCACTGGCTTGACCCTTCTTCTTAGGGCTGAGAGGGAGGGACTGGCCAAGGTCACCCAGCTGGCTTGATAGGCCTAAAATGGGACTAAATCTGCACCTGGGGTTCTAGTCTGGTCTCTTAACTCTTAACTTCTCTTTCACCTTCAGAGAAGACATTTATAATAAAACTTCTTCTTGGAGAACATTATTTTTGTTGCCCTTGTTTTCAACCTTGTTTCCCATTAATCTGTTCCAGAAACAATAGGGAGGAAAAAAGTAACCACAAGTTATATTCTAGAGAGTCCAGCATTCCCATTGTGACCAAAATAATTTTGGACTGATTTAAAATAAAAGTTATTCCAGACTGACTTTTTTCATGGTATCAGCAATCCCCCAACCCCCTCTCTCAGGCACAGAGAGAGAGAGGTGGGGGGGGGGAGAAAGAAAGAAGAATGGCCTTGTGTATTATTCATCCATGATGAGCTTGTGCACAGCAACTGAAATCTGATGAAATATAAACGGGTGACAGTAATTCCTCAAGAACATTTAATATGCTGAGCATTGCACTAGAAGCATCAAAGCAACTTCCTACAACATTATGAAAATGGATAAATCATTTAGATTTATCATTCAACATTCAATTTTGTGTAGAATTTTAAATTCCCTTAAAGCTCCTTTCCCCTGGTTTTATGAGATGTAAGAGGTTATGAGCTTCCCTGTACTTTACACATTTGGACCCAGTTTTCAGTATGGGACTAATAATTAACATAAGTTTGTTGGGAGTAATACATATTTCACGTTTTTAGCTGTCAGAAGCTCTAGCCTGTACTTAAAAAAATGTTAGTTGCCAAGGAATTATCCACCCTTCCCTGACTCTTTGTCATTTTCAAAATTAATATTTAACTCACTGTTTCTTTATTTTCAACTACTGAAACTGCAGTTGTGATGAATACAAAGTCTTGTGATGCATCTTGTTCCTTCCTTTTGCATCCCAACATGCAAACAAAAAACAATAATAATAGGAAATGGTGCACTATGCCAGTAATACATAGAGACTGACAACCTAACTCTTCTATGTATTGTTAAGAGACCATCTTGAGAACTATTCAGAACATCACACTGCCTTTTAAGAAAAAATTAAGAAACTGGAAGTCATCCAGAATATATTTTTTTTTAACTCTAGCCACTACATACAAAGAAAACCTATACAAGATGTTTTATAGGTGGCATCTCCCACCCATAAGATTAGCTAAAATGAATAAAAACCTCTCACTGATGTGCTGAAAATGCAAGGTAGCACCAGGAACCTTCTACCATATGTGGTAGGTGTGTCCAAAAGCTAGGGATTTTTGGCATCAGATAAAACAATGGTTGGAAGAGATGTTAAATCAAATCATAGATCTAAAGCCAAAACTCTTTCTATTGGGTATCACAAAGGTCAAATATAATAAAGGAACAATATACCTAATGTTGCATAGTAACAGCAGCGAGACTGGTCTTTGTGCAAAATTGGAAAAGTAAAGAGAACCCCCCTGAAGAAGAGATAATAAATAAGATACTGACTTGCGCAGAAATGGACAGGCTGACTCTGGAACTCAAAGACAAAGGTGAAACGGAATATCATGAAATCTGGAATAAAATGTATCAATGGTTGGAGAGGAGGAGAAATGTCGGGATAAAGAAATATGGATAAATCAAGAGTTTAAGAATTATTATGTTAATATTATGTGATAGGTAGGAATTGTATTGGTATTGAATGTAATTTCTATAGACGAAGAGATTTATGAAGTTGAATTTTGATGGATTGTGCAAAGGTATTGAATATGAATTGTAGTTGTTTTAAGGAAAAAATTGATGGAAATGTTGGAACCAGAGAAGTCACACTATGTCCAATGTTTTTAACTGTATATTTAATAAAAAAACTTTTTTTTAAAAAAGCAAGAAAATTATTGATGTAGGAGATGACCAGGCTGAGCCCGAGGGTGGAGTCAAACATGTCATCAGTCTTGAATCCCTTCGTGCCCAGAAGCAATCTAAGTCCAGCCCACATTGAATTCCATTGATTCTTATCTATCATCAAATTGCTTTGACTATTAATAGTTCAGATTCATGTAGAGAGCTTAAGCTTACAATAAATCTTTATACTCATTTGCACTGCCTGGATTGCCCATTTTCCCTGGAACTTGACAATCAAGGCTTTAAAAATGTATTCCTTGGACAAAACTGAGGAAACGGAGCATCTTTAGCCTTGGGACAAGAAGGAAGTGGTGGAGAAGAGAAGAGAAGAGAAGAGAAGAGAAGAGAAGAGAAGAGAAGAGAAGAGAAGAGAAGAGAAGAGAAGAGAAGAGAAGAGAAGAGAAGAGAATTCTTTATTGGCCAAGTGTGATTGGTCACACAAAGAATTTGTCTTGGTGTATACACCCTCGGTGTACATAAAAGAAAAGATACATTTGGCAAGGATCATAAGGCACAACACTAAATGATAGTCATAGGAAACAGTCAATATAATTCTTAAGGATACCAGCAACAAGGTTACAATCATACAGTCATAAGTGGGAGGAGATGGGTGATAGGAACAATGAGAAGATTAATAGTAATGCAGACTTAGTAACTAGGTTGACAGTGTTGAAGGAATTATTTGTTTAGCAGAGTGATGGCGTTCAGGAAAAAACTGTCCTTGTGTCTAGTTGTTCTGGTGTGCAGTGCTCTATAGCGTCATTTTGACGGTAGGAGTTGAAACAGTTTATGTCCAGGATGCGAGGGATCTGTAAATATTTTCACAGCCCTCTTTGGCTCATGCAGTATACAGGTCCTCAATGGAAGGCAGGTTGGTAACCATTGTTTTTTATGCAGTTCTAATTATCCTCTGAAGTCTGTGTCTATCTTGTTGGGTTGCAGAACCAAACCAGACAGTTATAGAGGTGCAGATGACAGACTCAATAATTCCTCTGTAGAAGTGTATCAGGTGAGAAGGAATATGAATGTCTGTGAAGGTGAGTCTCAGAGAAGATAACTGTAATATGTTTTCTGTAGCCCATGATTTAGCTGAAGGAACTTGGGTACATTACAAGGATAGATAGTAAGATATCAGAAATGTCAGATAGTTGCAATATCAGCAGGATATACTCTGAAAAATAAGTAGTTGCAGTCCATGAGCAGAAGCATCAGTAGGCTGTGATGATGGAGAACACAATCTCTACAAAACTCCACAGATCCAAAGGCAGCACTATAATAGGTTGAATAGGAGCCACCTTAAAACTCCAGACCCATCTCCCCAGCCAGATAAGATCAAGATAAAATATATTGGATGACCTTGTGACTGGACAAATGCAGGTAAGTTTGCATCAACTCTACTGACTGAGCCACTGCAAGGAAGAAAACAATGACTTCACCATAAATACCAAAAAACCTGAAGGAAATAAAATCAAGAAGTGCCACGTTGCCAAAAGATGAGACTCCCATATCGGAATACAGTAGAGTAGAGTAGAGTAGAGTAGAGTAGAGTAGAGTAGAGTAGAGTAGAGTAGAGTAGAGTAGAGTAGAGTAGAGTAGAGTAGAGTAGAGTAGAATAGAATAGAATAGAATAGAATAGAATAGAATAGAATAGAATAGAATAGAATTCTTTATTGGCCAAGTGTGATTGGACACAGAAGGAATTTGTCTCGGTGCATACGCTCTCAGTGTACATAAAAGATAAAAACTTAAACAGAAATTATTGAAACACATTGCACTGGAGATAACTCCCTTTAAAACAGCTTCAGGTGGTCCCTAAGAGAAGATTTGTAAAGGATGGCAGGATTGGTGCCATCTGAATATTGGGGAGGAGATTTCACAAGGCAGGCATGGTGACAGAGTTTCCTGACTAAATTCACTGATTATACTCATAGTTAGCTGAACCAATGGCCAGTTTGATCACTTTGCTATAAGACTGCAAACCACCAAGACAAGGAAACCACATTATAGATCAGTACAATGCGTAAATCAGGTTGCTTTCAAACTTAATAAGCTAAAAAGTTCAACCTAGAAGTGAAAAGAAAGAAAGATTCCCTCACTGCATATAGGATTAGAAACCGATAAAAGAACTGACTCATACCAACTCAGATCACTAATCTAACTAGCTCAGAATTTTCTAGTCTGACTATCAATGACTTTTCAGAATTTTCCAGCGTGATTGTCAATGGTTTTTCAGGATTTTGGACAAACAAAAACAAAGTACTTCCTTTGTTGTCCTATTTAGTGTCTCTTTGGGATTTGGAGTAGGAGCTTTCCCAGTCCAGTTGGAAATCCCAGTTCCTCCCTACAGCCAAAACCATTGATGCCCTCCAGCTAAAGAAACACTGTTCTTCATTTTGCATAGCCTACTAAACCACATTATGCTGGGTATATATCAGTGGTGGGTTTCAAAATATTTTATTATTGGTTCTGTGGGTGTGGCTTGGTGGGCATGGCATGGCTTGGTGGACATGACTAGGTGAGCGTGGCAGGGGAAGGATACTATAAAATCTCCATTCCCTCCCCACTCCAGGAGAAGGTTACTGCAAAATCCCCATTTCCTCCTGATCCTCTAGGACTCGGGAGGCAGAGAATAGATGGGGGCAGGGCCAGTCAGAGGTGGTATTTACTGGTTCTCCGAACTACTCAAAATTTCCGCTACTGGTTCTCCAGAACTGGTCAGAACCTGCTAAAATCCACCTCTGGTATATATGATAATTAAAATACGACGGCACAGAACTGAAATAGCAGCAACCCAAATATCGGCATTCAACATTACAATTATTACCCCAAGTTTTAAAATTGAGTGTGAACAGAGTTTTTGGCCATCTTGGTTGTGAATAAATGATCGTATTTTGATCCCCCTCCCTTTTATGTGTTTGGGTATCTCTGTGTATTATACAGGCGTTTTTCTTTTTCTTTTTTCCTTCTTCTCCATAACAGTTTGGAGGATGGTTCATGAATTTCATTTCAGAGAGGTTACTAAGCTTGCTGAGTGCTGTTTTTTTTTTTTTTAAAAAAAAAAGCTTTAAAAACATACAGAGTCAACTATCTAACAAATGCAAACATCTAACCAATCAATAAAAAATTGGGAGGAAGAAAGATTCGTCTCTGAAACACCTGGGGAGAAAGTTAGCATTGTTACCTGCAAACATTGCTTTCTGAGTTCTGCTTATTACAGTCAGAGATGGGCACTACATAATTATCTGAGACCAGAGGTGCACTGTCTATTAATGCAAACTCAATGTGTGCAAGTCAGTGCTTTAAAGGCAAGCAAAACCTAATTGTTTGCATCCCTTAGATATTTTAATAGTAACCTGAAGCAACATTGCCAATTAAACATCTCTAGTGGACCATCTTCCCAGGAGAAGAAATGGCTTAAAGTTTTGCAGTTGACATTTTAATGGATAAATTGCTGAGGCTATTAGTAGATAGCTGTAATATTGCTTTGTTAGTCATTAGTAGAGCAATGGAAAGACTCTGAAACTTGTTCTGCCAGTACATAACTCTGGACATAATAATGCCATAGGGTCCATTCTTTGCTGCACCAAGAGAAGTTAGATTAAGGTTGAAGTGATAGTAGGCACAGCAGATTATTAGCAGTACAAATAATATGGGGGTGATAAAATGTGTGCAGTTGGACTGAAACACTCATTATGGATTTTCTTGGTTAGAGATGATGAGATTTGGTTATAGCAACAGATGTTCTTCCTTTCCCTGAAATAATAGTTGCATCCAGAGTTAATCCCACTAAATTAGAGGTTGTGTTCAGGTGGTTTGCACCACGTCGGGCGAACCGGTAGCGGCGATCGCGGGTGGGCCCACCCACCAGCTCACCCGCCCCAGCTCCAAGTTGTGCTATTTAGGCATGTTTTTGAGGCCGGGTGCATGCGTGGAAGGCACATGAGTGAGCAAATAGCATGCATGGAAAGCCGGGCACATATGCGGACAGCACACGGACGGCGAACCAGTGGTAAAGGTAAATGAAACCCACCCCTGCACTAAATCCCTCCTCTTAAAGTATTCTAAAATGCCCTCCTTCCAAAAGCATTCCATTTCTACTTGGGTATGTAGGGGCTATTTTTAAGCCCCGATTAATCCAAATGGGACAGGGTGGCTCAGTGGCTAAGATGCTGAGCTTGTCGATCGAAAGGTCGGCAGTTCAGCGGTTCGAATCCCTAGTAACGGGGTGAGCTCCCGTTACTTTTCCCAGCTTCTGCCAACCTAGCAGTTTGAAAGCACGTAAAAAATGCAATTAGAAAAATAGGGACCATCTTTGGTGGGAAGGGAACAGCATTCTGTGTGCCTTTGGTGTTGAGTAATGCTGGCCACATGACCATGGAGACATCTTCGGACAGCGCTGGCTCTTCGACTTTGAAACGGAGATGAGCACTGCCCCCTTAGAGTCGGGAACAACTTGCACATATATGCGAGGGGAACCTTTATCTTTACCTTTAATCCAAATAGTAGCAGGTTTAGAATCAGGGCTAGTGGTGAATATCTAGTGGTAGGAATAGCTGGTTTGACTGGGTCTATGACTAATGAGTATAAAACTAAACTACATAACATCTACTGTACTAACTAAAGTTCTGACAAGTCAGATAGTGAGGAGTGGTAGCATCGGAATGTTGACTGAATTCCTGTATCTGGGAAAACGATGTCAGGATTCAGAGTGACTTGATTTGGTAGGCTTGGGAATAGAGGGAACAATGATGGGCAGGGGAGATACAGCGGGAGACATTGGGAGGGCCACTCTTGAGGAAGATCTTCTGTCAAATATAAATTTTGTGTTCCAGCCATCAGATCCTTGCGTCCTAGTCTCCAGCTATTGCTCTCTAACACCAAATCAGCTTATAAAAATGCTTTCTTCATCCATAACTTTATGATGGATGAGAGAACTGAGCTGACATATATTACCAGAAGTGCCAAGGGAGGTGCCAGAAATATGCCTACTTGGATTTTAGATGTGGCATTTACTACAATACCAGGGAAAGGGCAGGGGTTAATTGTTGACACTCATGAGTCTTTTTTATGACTTTCAAAGATGCTATTCAGAAGATTATTAGATGTGAAACCCTGTTTGTGAAGTTGAACTGTTATTTCCTCTCTGCTGCATATCAGTTACCTGCCTGAGATGCTCAACCCTACAGCTGGCTGGGGATGGAATTTCTCAGACTTATAGTACTGAGACTTCAACTATCCATCTGTCAGCCTGTTGTCTCAGAGCAGAAATGCTCTGTAAATAAGACCGAACAGCAGAAGTCTCTTTTGCAAGGGAAGAAAACTTCCAAAACTTTGGATGAGAAAGTTTAATATATTTCTGCACTGCAATTGGGTATCCTGTCTAGTCAGAAGGAAACTTATTGGGTTTGATAGAAATTACTTCCAGGTAAATTAGCATGGGGTTGTTGTTTTCTTTGTCACTTTCTCTCAACAATTCCCCAGTCACTGGTCTTGGTACAGAAGTAAACAGCTGACCTCGATCCTCCTTAAGGCTTGCCTAAGGGAGGAAGAGTAAAGTTGTGACATCATCTTGAAAAACTATTCCTCTGAGAATTCATGCCCTTGTTTTGTGGCCTCACTTCTTTAGTGCCAATTGCTTCTGCTGCCTCTGTTATTTACCCAGGCATGGCTTAAAATAGGACTTTATGGATTATGTACAGTTGTGAATACTTGTGCCTAAAATAAGAACCAGAGGGGAAAAAATATGTCTTGTTTCCCCAGAGTAAGCATTATTTGAAAAAAAAAATAGGTTGTATTTTCAGCAATTGTGCATAGAATCACACTTAAAGGTATGTCTCCTTCTCTTTATTCACAAAGAATAACTCAATAAACATAATTCTGAAACAGTTCATCAAGGGAAAAAAGGAAGGTAATTCTTTAGAGCGATAAGAGCCATCTGGTACAAATTATAAATATGCTGAAAGGATGAAAAAGGCTTCATGATGTCATCCCATAATCCCTTTCATATTTGCGTCTTGGCATCAGGTAGTTTCATGGCATGGCATGTTTGTCATCCTTCCCTTTACAGACGTTAATTAATTCAGTTTGTAAAATGAAGATATGTTGGGATTGACCAGCAATTCAGCAAACCTTTCTAAGAATTGGGCAAATTAAAAGAAAATACTCAATTTTTCTTTCTATCACATTCATAATTTAAAAAAAAATCTCAATTTTCTTTTATTCTGTTTAAGAGGACAATTCTGCTAGGCTCTTACACTTTTTTTTTTTTAAAAAAAGAACTAAATTCTCATGTATTTGCATCTGCCACATTGCTTAGATTCAACTTTTTAACATTATATAGTGGTCCTCCGTTTAGCCACTGTAACCAATCAAGTTGACTGAGAAAGAAAAAAAAACAGTTTGACCATTCATGTGTCACAATTCTCTTGGTTAAATGCAATCTGGATTTCTCTAAGCATTTTGATGAGAACAGCAATAGTACAATGAGTCAATCAGTGATCCCTTAAGTTGACCAAGAGTAGAGTCAAAATAGGGCAGGGGTGAAATCTACTTACCTTCCCTACTGGTTCGGAAGTGCACGCACTTCACGCACGCCATTGTCATGTCTGATTTTTGACCCTCTGCATAGCCTTCTGCTATAGGTCAAAAATGGGTTACTTCCTGGTTAAAACCAGGAAGTAAAGATGTCCGGGTAGATGGGCAGAGCCTCGCACTGCAGCCACTACTGTTTTGCTGAACCACATGTCATCACCGCTGCTACCAGTTTGCACAAGCCGGACAGAACTGGCAAGATTTCACTACTGAAATAGGGGCATTTAGTACTGCTGTTCTGTCCCTTTTCAGAAGTCAGATGAGGCAGATAGCTCTAATATTGCTCTGTTAGCCATTAGTAGAGCAAGAGACGGACCCTAAAATTTGTTCTGCCAATACATAACTCTGCACACAACCATGACATAGGATCCATTCTTTGCTACACCAAAAGAAGTTAGATAGTAGGCATAGCAGATTATTAGCAGTACAAATAATGTGATCAAATGTGTCACTTCAAGTGCACTTAGTCTGAAACTCTCATTATTGATTTCCTTAATTAGAGATGAGGAGGTTTGGCCATAGCAACAGATGGCAGGCATGAAGTAAGACTTTCAATGCTCAGTGATGGACTTCCTGCCTATCTGATGGACTCCAAACCAAGAATGAATGTCAGCTGCCACTTTATGCTCACTTGAGCTTCGCTATTATGCAGCAACAGTCTGCCATGGACTGGGGAGAGGGGGAATGAAGGGAGAGGGATGCTTGGGGGGGGGAATGAAAGTAGAAGCTGACTCGAGTTGCTGCTCCAAAGGTCACCCAGCTGGGCAGAAGGAGGATGCCACATACCAACATGAGTTAAGACTGTCCGTTATGGAAACATCTTGCAGGAACTTGATTGGTGGGCAGACAGAGTGGGAAAAGTAGAACTTGGTGATTTTGGTGCACAATTCTCAGTTCTGGCTTTTCATTACACTTGATCTCTAATAAAATTATGCCTTCTTCAACAAATGGACCCAAGGGTTATTTATACTTAGAGGTTTAAGCTGAGTTAGGCCTGATGTGAAGATTCTTCTAAGCTAAATTCTGTATTGTTTTACACCTATAAGCAAAAACTTGCCAGACTGAAGACTCTGCTATCTGCAACTATAATATACTCTCTGAACTATTAAGGGAGGGTCTGTCTTCACCTCTTTCTCACACACATAATATCTAGACTGAGTTGTCTCTTACTCTTCTGGAATGGAACCCCCGGTGGCGCAGCGATTAGAATGCAATACTGCAGGCTACTTCTACTGACTGCCGGCTGACTGCAATTTGGCAGTTCAAATCCCACCAGGCTCAAGGTTGACTCAACTTCCATCCTTCCTAGGTGGGTAAAATGAGGACCCAGACTGTTGGATGGGGGGATAGGCTGACTATGTAAAACCGCTTAGAGAGGGCTGTAAAGCACTGTAAAGCGGTATATAAGTCAAAGTGCTATTGCTATTGCTCTTCCTCTCCACCTCCTCTCTACATTCCATCCAACTACCCCAATTTAGGTGCACGTTGCAACCCATTTCTAGTCATGTATCTTTTTTTCACATATAGAAGAATGGGATGGTTCTTTCCAAATTTAATTGGGGAAATGTTAAATCAGCGCACAATCGTATCTTTCTTCCAAACAATAACACATTGTGCTGCTCTAAATACTTGAGTTTTAATGTGTGCAGATTGCTTTTGGATGAAAAACTGAAGGAATCTGAATTAATGCTGGGCTGAGATTAAGGAAAAGAAATAAGAAGGAGACCACTGCAAGAACCAACATGTGAAGTATCATGTTTCTTAGCAAAATAAGACCCATTCTTTTCCCCACTTCAATAAGCAGGAGTAGTTATTCTCCCAGTGAGTTCTTTATTATGGTGACAGTTTTCATGTTTTCATGAGATGCAATCCTCAGTGAGATGAGTTTTTCCCTGCTGTGCCCACTTATTGATGTACTGTCCAAAATTCTCAGCAGATGAATAGAATAACCCAAACATTTCTATAAAATCTGTCTCACCCTTTCAATCAGATATTTTCTTTTTTTCTTTTGCAGCCTGCCTTGAGAAGATTACATTTTGCAGTCCAGGTAGTTACACACACAGTAATGAAGGGTGGAAGCAAAACTAATGTATTATATTCAGGGGACCTTGCACATTGAAAGTATACTTTAAAAAAGCAAATAATTATTAACTGAACTAAAAAAAAAAAAGCCAAAGACACATGCATCATCCTATTTTAGGCATATAAAAAGGCATAGGGCTGGACTCAAAGGGATAAATTTAAGAGTCTTGTTTTTGGGAAGGTTTTTTTTTTTAAAAAATGATCAATATCTAAGCAAAACCAGGATTGGTTAATTTGATTCTGTTCATTCTGCCCTCATTTTTATGTTCTTTATAAAAAACATAGTTTGGCTGACTACATTGTTTATAAGCGATAGTTTTATTGATTAATATTTTACAGACTTGTTTCTACTACAAGGTCCTTAACTCCATTAACACAGGCAGTCTTTGTTTAATGACTGCCTTGCTTAGCAACTATTTGCAGTTATGACAGTGATGAAAAAGTATCTTTGCAACCAAACCTCACATTTGCAACCTTTGGAGGTTTGCAAAGCAAAAGAAAACTGAAATAAGATTATAAGTGTTACCATGGATTCAGTTGGCAGTCACTTTGCTTAATGACCAAGTTGCTAGTCCCAGTTGTGGTCATTAAGCGAGGACTCCCCTGTAGTGTTTGTTCCTCAGCCATCTGAAGCCCTTCTCCTCCTTTCACCATGCCCTTGGCAAATTGATGTAGAGATGCCAGCAAAAATACATTTAACTTCTTTAACTACTTTTCCAGACCACATTTGAGTTAAGATGAACATTTCATTCGATTATAAATAATTTTTAAGCTCATCTGTACAAACCATTTAAGATATTGGAATAGAACTTGTATATAACAGAAATATGACTTTTTTATTTAACAATGAAGCATATAGCAAAATTGGTTTCAGTTATTAAATTTTAGTTGGAGGGGGGGAGGGAGAGAAAGAGAAAATGAAACAATAATAGATTCATATATCCCTCAAAAGAGAATTCTACACTGCAGAAACCACCAGTAATACTTTTCAACTAACACACACACACACACACAAGCACTTAGCAATAGCACTTAGACTTATATTCCATGTCATAGTGCTTTATAGCCGTCTCTAAATGGTTTACGGAGTAAGCATATTGTCCCCAACAATCTGGGTCCTTATTTTATCAACCTTGAAAGGATGGAAGGATGAGTCAACCTTGAGCTGGTGAGATTCGAACTGCCAAACTGCTGGCAGTCAGCAATCAGCAGAATTAGCCTGCAATATTGCATTTGAATCACTATTTATTTATTTATTTGATTTGATTTATATGCTGCCCTATCTCCACAGGACTCAGGGCGGCTCACAACAATAAAATAACCGAATAAAAGCGTGTTAAAATACATGTTAACCCCCCTAGTCCAGGCTGAACAACCATGTCTTTAAGTCACGGCGGAAGGTGCGGAGGTCAGGGGCCAACCGGAGCCTCAGAGGAAGTTGGTTCCAGAGGGTGGGAGCACCCACAGAGAAAGCTCTGCCACCTATATCTATATTTTATATTAAAGGGCATACCAAACCACTTAAATATATATCTATATAAGATCAAAAGAAACTATAAGTTTATCTAACTGGACCTAAAAGGAAGAAAAGGCTGAAAGGCAATTAAAAAGAATTATTTATTATTGGACACATGCATATATTTTCCTTAAGGTTTTCTCCTTCCTTCCTTCCTTCCTTCCTTCCTTCCTTCCTTCCTTCCTTCCTTCCTTCCTTCCTTCCTTCCTTCCTCCTCCCCCCTCCCTCCCTCCCTCCCTTTTCTTTCTTTTCTTTCTTTCTTTCTTTCTCTTTCTTTCTTTCTTTCTTTCTTTCTTTCTTTCTTTCTTTCTTCCTTCCTTCCTTCCTTCCTTCCTTCCTCCTCCCCCCTCCCTCCCTCCCTCCCTCCCTCCCTTTTCTTTCTTTCTTCCTTCCTTCCTTCCTTCCTTCCTTCCTTCCTTCCTTTCTGGGGGGGCCATATGGTAACCATACTATAGGTCAATGTCCCTCAATCAGTAGACAATAGCTGTGAATATGAAAAAATATCAGTCTGTTGCGGAAGGAAAGCCTTGCTTTCAGTTCCCCAAAACAGTTTAACATTCTGATAAACCCAGATAATGAGAATTTAGACCAAGATGGTGCTAACTCCTGCCAATTGAAGATTGATATTTGCCCTGAAACAAGAAGGTAAACAGAAAAGGCAAAACAAAATTGGTCTCCTTGCTGAAAGAAGGAAACTAAAACAATTTCCTGAATTTTTTAGAATGACAGTCTAACAGTTCTCAGCTTTATCTCTCAACCCTAACCCTGTAGCTTTTTGACTCTGTCATCACATCCTTGGCTAAACTGCAGTTTCTGGCTTATCTTGAACTGGTTTATCTAGAATGTGTGTCAACTACTTTGATTATTGTGGCTTTGACTCTGGATTGCACTCATGCTGTGAACCTTTTTGGCTTCTGCATTTGATACTTTTTGACGGTGGCTCAACTTTTCTCAAGTTTGTACTGAAGACTTTTGCATTCTTGTAGTGATTTATGGCTACTGATTCCCCACCCACCCTCCAGTTTCTCAGCGCCTGAAATCTTGGTTTCTGCCTCTGGGTCAGAATAACAAAAGTAATGTGATAACCTTCTGTGGCTTATTCTCATGTGACCATTTGTCAAAATCCAAACTTGCCAGTAAATCTTACATGAGTTCCAACCTAGTTATTACCAATCTAGCAGTCTTGAGTAGAACAGTTCAGTGCAAGCACGGTGACTAGCCCAGTTACCTTCCATAGGTGAAAGGAGACCTTGGATGTAAGCTTAGTTGTTTTCATCACACTGACAATCCAAGTCAGACCTAGCTAAGGTCAAGTCTAGAGGTGATATATATCTTTGAACTGGCACTGCTGCCGCTATGCAAAAGTTTAATCTATACTTGGGAACAACTGAGATTAAGGCCCCTTTGAGAAATCTAAAAGAAAGTTCCCACTTTTGTAGCCAGTAAATTCACCTTGACATTTCTTGAAGGCTTAATTTGACTAGAATCACTGTGGCACCTAAAGATTGCTACAAATACCTGGAGAACTCTTACTTAATTCTCACGGGTGTCATTTGTTCCTTTTGACCTATGTCTTTGTTCTGAACATTTTCGTTTAATTAAATGAAACTATGAAATAATCAGGTGAGGCCAAAAGCCTGACAACTGCTAATGAAGGGTCTCCTGACACCCAAATCCAATCCATTATTTTATCACTTACAGCTTACATGGCCCTTCAGTAGCACTTGGGTACAAAAGCATCCTTTTGTTTTTCAACTTTAAAGGTATTTTCTTAAAGATAACACCCCTAGCAGACAGTCCCACTGGCAGCAAGTTATAAATAAGAGATTCACTGAGACATAATAAATGGTGGATGTCCCTCTACGCTTCTTAAAGAAGCTCAGAAAAAAAATAATAAAAGCAAGAAATTAAAAAAAAAACAAACCACCTTCCTCCTGACATAAAGTTACCTTTGTGAAAAACAAACAATAGGGCTCGTTTTTATTTCTCAAACTCTACATTTAGGATTGGGAGTAAACAGTCAAACTTTGGCAATCAAACTCATAGCCTTTGAGGCTGAAAAGCTGAAAAAGGGAGGAAGATGATAATTGAGCTCTTACATCTGCTGAAGAAGACTGTTCAAGTTCTGGATTGGGTGAAATACAAAACATATTACATATATCAACATAAACGATGATGTTAAGGTTTAGTAGAACTTACTGGTTTGAGCAGAGGTGGGTTTCAGCAGGTTCTGACCAGTTCTGGAGAACCAGTAGCAGAAATTTTGAGTAGTTTGGAGAACCGGTAGTAAAAATTATGACTGGCCCCGCCCCCATCTATTCTCTGCTCCCAAGTCCCAGCTGATTGGAAGGAAATGGAGATTTTGCAGTAACGTTCCCCTGGATTGGGGAGGGAATGGAAATTTTACAGTATCCTTCTCCTAGAGTGGGGTGGGAATGGAGATTTTACAGTATCCTTCCCCTGCCACGCCCACCAAGCCATGCCCACCAAGCCATGCCATGCCCACCAAGCCACACCCACAGAACCGGTAGTAAAAAAAAATGAAACCCACCACTGATTTGCACATGTAGTATTAATGTATAGTATAGCATTCAGTTGGCAGAGACATCACCCTGCCAACAAAAGTGTGTATAGTCAGGGCTATGGCTTTCCCAGTTGCAATGTATGGCTGTGAAAGTTGGATCATAAGGAAGGCTGAGCGCCAAAGAATTGAGGCCTTTGAACTATGGTGTTGGAGAAGACTTCTGTGAGTCCCTTGGACTGCAAGGCGATCAAACCGGTCGGTCCTAGAGGAGATCAACCCTGACTACTCTTTAGAAAGCCGGATCCTGAAGATGAAACTCAAATACTTTGGCCACCTAATGAGAAGGAAGGACTCACTGGAGAAGAGCCTAATGCTGGGAACGATTGAGGGCAAAAGAAGAAGGGGACAACAGAGAACGAGGTGGCTGGATGGAGTCACTGAAGCAGTAGGTGTGAACTTAAATGGACTTCAGAGGATGGTAGAATACAGGAAGGCCTGGAGGAACGTTGTCCATGGGGTCGGACACAACTTTGCAACTAACAACAACAATCAAACTTGATTTCATTGAGGGCCACATCAGGGTTGTGCTTGACCTTGGGGGCCTGGGGTGGGTATGGCCAGCATGGGCATGGCCAGCTCATTTTGGGGGGGGGGGCGCCTGGCAGCCCCAATGCTCTGCCAGTAAAAACAGGTTCCCGAGCTCGATTTTCGGCTGCAATGGCTTCCTGCAACTGTCTGCCCACTGCCAGATGCACTGTGGGCTGGTTTCTAGCACAGCCCCGCGGGCCAGATCTAAGCACCCCATGGGCCAAATCCAGCCCACAGGCCTTGAGTTTAACACCCCTGACTTACATCAACACTTTTTTTTAAAAAAATGGAAATACTAATTGAATGCAATAATCATTGTATTTGTAGAGCTATGTCATCATTTAAAAAAAAAGAGTGCCAAATAAATAAACAAACAAATAAATAGTCCTTATGATTCCCTTCAAAGTGTAGATTCTTTCAAATGATTTTGTTAGAGAATAGAGATTTAAGGAAACAAGGCACGGGCATTGTATAATTATGATCTACATTTGTATCCGTACTATGTGTGGTTTTATTGCCATGGCAGCACATATTTACAGAAGGCTGCATTGATTCTGCATCTCAATAGAATAATCCCACAGTGCTGACTTGGTGGTTCCACATTAGCAATTTACACGGATCGCTTTGCTTTGGCTAAGGGAATAAAATACCACATTTTGTTAGTAATCCGTGGGCTTTCACAAAAGCCTAATCAAGTGCGTAATATACACTTGTCTCCTTGTCATGTCCAGTAGTAGAAGGAGGGGAGATGTAGCCCATGTTACTGTAATTCAAGGGGTTGTATTGAGTACCATTTAGAAATTTCAGTGGTGCCAAATACAGTGGAATGAATGGATATGAAAGACCTACAGTACAGAGTTTTATGGCCACTATGTAGGACAAACAGAAAGAACACTAGCAGAGCGCATCCATGAACACCAGCTAGCAGTCAGAAGACATGATGAAAACCTCCTAATTGCACAACACTTGGGAAGACTTGACCATAGTTTCAACTGAGAGACGGTGAGCATCCTAGACCAAAAATTGTAGAGAATTCCTGGCACTTGGACAAATCAGCCATCAACAGACACATAGAGATAAACAACATCTACACACCATTCAAAAGAGACCATTAAAAAAAAAAGACCACAACACCTCCTGACCAGCAATCAGTACTCATATAAGAAGAGATTAATAACAAACAGTCAACAATAACCCCAATAAAAGAACTGCCAACTCAATAAACAAGAGTGTAATCGAGGAACCATCAAGAATAGTCCCATCATTACTGACAGAGCAAGCCACTTGTATATAAACAGAAAATAAGCCCCTTTCCCTTCTAACACTAATGATGTTACCTAGTTGGGTAATGAAACATTTGCAAGAAAATATTTGTTTCAGTGAGCAACAAGAACCCCTATATATTGAAGAATCTTGACACTGCTACTTAAAGTTGGTATAGCAATTGACTACTGTAAGTTTCTATCTATGGGGTAGTACAAAGAGAGGATCTGAAAGTGGGCATTCTCTGTGGAACCCAGAGATGGGTTTTACATAATTTTAACACCGGTTCACCGCACACCAAAAATGTAAGCGCATACATGCATATGCTCGCTTCACTCACATACTTTCTGCATATGAGCCCAGCCTTCCGTACATGCACTTCGCTCGTGCGCATGGCTTGCACGTATACATGCGGCTTAGAAAACATGGCCAAATAGGATGGCATAGTGCCAGGACGGTTGGGCGGCATCCGCAGGTCTCCACTACCGGTTTTCCCAAACCGGCTGAATACCACCACTGATGGAACCTTTTCAATTTTAGATTATCTTGTCCCTGCCATCTTTAAGGTAAAGTAGATTCTTAATCTCATTGGTTTCTGGAAGCTTCTTAATTCTTGGCTGTATCATAAAACCTTCACAGATAAATTAATTTCATTTGTTTTTGGCAGAGAAAGATGTAGTGTGTGATATCAATGAAATGTCTGAAGTTTTATTCTTGCATTTATACATCGGTATGTTTTTAGCTCTTTAGAGCTTATGAACACCACTGTTGTGTCTTTAGATTGAAGTTTTCTATAAACTTTATAAATAAATAGTAGACCATCTGTCAAGTGAGGAATTTGATGATGAGATACCCAGTCCCATCTTAACAGCTCTAGAGGAAGCGCCAATTAAAATGCTAACAACAAATGCAAAACGAGGATGTGTGGCCCAGTGAAAGAATGGTACACAATCCTAGAGAGGAAAGCAATGACAGACTTAGATGAGATTGTGAAGGATAAACACATTTCTATGATAGAATATAGTTATAAAAACTGGATATTGAGAAAGAAAATAGATAACTTTGAATGCTGGATTTGGAAACAGTTTCTAAGAATATTATGGACTGTAAGGAGAACCAATCAATTGGTTGTGGATGAAAGAAAGACTGACTATTCCCCATAGACAATGATCAACAAGCAGAAATTCATTTACTTTGGGTATGTGATGTGAACAAACAATGGCTTAGGGGGAAAATGACTATGCTTGGCAATGTTGAGGAAAGGAAAAGAAGGGAGAAAGACAATAAAGAGAATAAATAAAATGAATGGATGGGATTGGAAATATCACCTGAACAGTCTCGGAAGAAATACATATTGTTGTCAGGGTCAAATCAGAATTGAAGGCATTTGTCTCTATAGCTGTCAGGGACTGGCCTGACGGTACCTAACTAACTGCTTCACAAAAATGAAGCTTAAATGTGGCCTCTTTATGTTCAAGCATGGCTTTTTACATCTAGTTTATAGTTTAGTATTCTTCATGAACCAGACAATTATGGTTTAAGTAAGTCATGATTGACTCAATCATCTCTTAGCATGCAGTGTCAACAGAGCCCTATTGAATCTATTGTGTGGCCATCCATTTCAGGATCATCATTTCTGGGCTGCATACTTGAAATGATTTGAATTTTCTTGGTAGAATTAATTTTGGTCAATGGTCACTTGAGTCAGTGTTGCAAATACTGCATATTTAACATAGTGCTCATATTAGGAAAGTTACATCTAGAAATGTTAGTGGCATATTTCAGCTTCACAGATATGAAACTGATTTTTTTAAGCTTTTATTTTTTCTTCTGGATTGTATTGATAGAAGGGAATTATATTTACAATGATAAGTAAAGGTAAAAGTTTCCCCTGTCCAGTCGTACCTGACTTTAGGGAGCAGTGCTTATCTCTGGTTCTTAGCTGAAGGAGCCAGCATTGTCCGAAGACCCTTTCTGTGGTCATGTGGCCAGCATGACTAAATGCCAAGGCACACAGAACACTGCTACCTTCCCACAAAGTGCTACCTATTTATCTACTCCAGAGGTGGGATTCACTTACCTTCCCTACCGGTTCGCAAATGAGAGCACGCTTTGCTAGTGCATTACATCCGGGCGGGTGGACGGAGCCTCCCTCAGTCACCACAACCGGTTAGCCCGAACCGGATAGAACTGGCTGAATCCCACCACTGATCTACTCCCATTTGCATTCTTTCAAACTGCTTGGTGGGCAAGAACGACAAGCAGCTGTGAATTAACAATATAGGCAGTAGAACTAAACTATACTTTATTTCCTAACTTTTCCTTTTCACATAACTATTTATCCTTAAAGTTGTTGATACTTTCCATTTTTCTTCAACATCACATTTCCTAAAATGTATTGTGTTTGTTTATTTTATCTATGACTGCAACACTGTAATTTAGTACAGAATAAGATAAAGTTTCTTCTCAAAAGGCCAGTTTACCAAGAAGAAAAAACAAATCTCCTATTGAATGTCTGATTTTCAGCATGATGCATCGTTTGCGTAACACGATGCGTAACTATGGATTTGAGAAATTTAAGATTTACAGCCCCAGCGGTGAAGGTTTTGTACAATATTCTAAAACAAAATCAATCAAACTACATTATTGCTTTCTGCAATATGTAGACCTCATCTGAGTGTTATTCATTTTATTGATTGGATCCAGACTTGGTTGTATGTAAATAGACCTGACTGATGTCAGACCTAAAAATGTGTCTGATTTCAATTCCATTTACTGAAGAATGTTTTCTTTAGGAATACCCAGGACTGATCTAAGAATGAAATCTATTAAATATACCAGCGTGTTCTACTATCAGACAAGATTTTGCAATCACTTCAAGCTGAATTTCTCATTAGCTTTGTCTTTGCTTTCTTGCTCATATCTAGCTTAACAATATAGCTCAACTTCTGTCTGTTGTATGTACAGCAACAGCAGATAGATATTGTTCTAACCTGGCACAGCCAGCTTGAAAGAATACAGGTGGAGTGGGGAACAGACTTATTACAGTATAATAGTAATGCCATCTCTGAAATGTTTAGCTGAACCGCTTCATGGAAGCAATACCATATACAAACATTTACATCAGGGGTAAAATACACTTACCTTTGCTACCGGATCAGAAATGTGAGCCTCCTCCACGCATGCGCAGAGTCTCCATGCATGCACAGAGGGTCAAAAACGGGATGTGATGATCAGTGGTGGGTTGTCCCCGGTTCACACCAGTTCTATAAAACCGGTAGTAAAACCGGTGGAAGGCTCCGCCCACTGACCCCGATGTCATCAGAATGCTTCTGCGCATGCGCAGAAGAGCACGCGTGTGGCCCTGTTGCGAACCGATAGTAAAGGTAAGTAGAACACACCCCTGGTGATGATGTCCGGGCGGGTGAGTGGAGCCTCCCGCCACCGGCCCTACTGTCTCGCGCGAGCCGGATAAATCTGGCTGAATTTCATCATTGATTTATGTACAAGGCGTTTTATTCTGAAAAAGCAAATCTTATGTATGAACAGGGAAAGTTTCAAATATTCAAATATTTCTATCCTGAAAAAGCAAATCTACATATGAACAGCGAAAGTTTCAAGTATCAAATATTAAAAATTTCAAATATTGCCCAGTCACACAGTTTTAGTTAAATGAATGAAATTAGAGCTATTCCGGAAGATATTGTCTCTCTTGGTTTGGTACTGTACCTTCACTTCATAGTCATGAAAAAAGCAACGCTAATTCTTCACACTTTCAACAGGAATACATAATTATCCTTTCTTTTATCGTACAACTCTATTTTGCTCAACCAAAAGGACAATATTATAACTGAAAGAATATTCAAGAACTGTAAATACATTGCAGTTTCCTGCTTGTTTCTTAAATGAACCCTCATCAGAGTTTACAAAACACGTTGAATCTGAACATGGTCTACACACCATAAATGATGCATTTTGTGCAATCATTTAACAAAACATGTGACTGGCATAATGAAATATGCAGACCCAGCCAAAGTGCAGAAAGCTAACATAGGACACTGGAGAAAGACTATCTATGTTGTTTGTCTGTATTGCATCCTTTTGCAAAATTCAATGCAGCCTAAGTCTTCTTTAGGTATCGATAGGATTCCCATCCTTGTGAAAGACTCATGTAGACCTTCTTTCCCACATATTGTCTGGTTTGGTTCTGCAACCCAACAAGACAGACACAGATTTCAGAGGATAATTAGAACTGCAGAAAAAATAATTGCTACCAACCTGTCTTCCATTGAGGACCTATATACTGAACAGTCAAAAAGAGGGTTGTGAAAATATCTACAGACCCCTCACATCCTGGACATAAATTGTTTCAACTCCTACCCTCAAAATGATGCTATAGATGGTGCTATATGCACATCAGAACAGCTAGACACAAGGACAGTTTTTTCCCAAACGCCATCACTCTGCATAACAACTAATTCCCTCAACACTGTCAAACTATTTACTAAATCTGCACTACTACTAATCTTCTCATCGTTCCCACCACCCATCTCCTCCCACTTATGACGGTATGACTGTAACCTTGTTGCTCGTATCCTTACGATGTATATTGATATTGTTTCCTGATTGCTTATTTGTAACCTATGACTATCATTAAGTGCTGTACCTTATGATTCTTGATGAATGTATCTTTTCTTTTATGCATTCTGAGAGCATATGCACCAAGACAAATTCCTTGTGTGTCCAATCACACTTGGCCAATAAAGAATTCTATTCCATTCCATTCCATTCCATTCCATTCCATTCCATTCCATTCCATTCCATTCCATTCCATTCCATATTTCTAAAGCAATGAATGGGAGTGGGGATAATTGGGGGGGGGGCAGTGAATGCCTTGCTGTTCCCCTTTTTATACACTACCTGAAGATGGTGCTAGAGATGAGAATAAATAGTTTCTCTTGAATGCTTCCACTACATTCCAATCAATACTAAACTTACCATATAATGCCTCAGCCAGTAGTTAATGATGAGATGTTATGCATTCATGCTTGAAATTGTGGGTCAGTTTTGATTAAGTCTCTTTCGCAGAAAATAACAAATGGCATTCTCATTCCAAACTGCAATGTATTATGCAAGAGTTTAACAGCTAAACTTGTTAGAAGTAATATATGTAATGCTAAGTAACAGAAGCATGCAAAACCAAGGGTGCTTCCTTGAGTTTCAGCTCAATCCTTAGATCAATATTCCCAAACAAATCAGTTTGTTGTGGAAACAAAACAAAAGTACGTGATCATTCTCTCTAACAGCAAACTCATTGAAGCCCAAATGATGGGGGCAAAATGGTGACAGCATGCATCTGATCTTTTCCCCAAAAACATAATTCACTGTCTGTTCTAGACTAAATCAGTGTCTTAAGAACTGCATCTTCAGGAATGGTTAAAAATGGAATTATTTAATAGAGAATACTGTCATAGACAAAGTAGGTACCAGAAATAATGAGAAAGCTCCTCTATTTATGGTGCCCCACTGGAAAAAAAAATGATAAAAAGGATTATATACACCCACATCTTATTATTTTTGCAATAAATATTAGTCTAATGAGCTCGCATGTTATTAAAAGGAGCTGAAAGATTGCAAGGCAGAATGTTTGTTTCAGTATTTATAATTACTTTAGGTTTGCCCAGGCCATCTTAGCTGAACATGGTCATTGAAATATTTTAGGTAATTTCCTGTTAATGGTTTAAAGAAAACTTAATGTTGTTCTTTTGCTTTAGGACAGCATCTTTTAATTGCTTGAAATTATCAGCAATGTCTGAAGCATTTTGAGTAAATATGGAGTCAGGTCAATTAACTTTCTCACTCTTCAATATAAAAGCATTCTTACAGCATGACCTTGTGCGACTTTATGATGAAGTCCCACTGCTGAGTTTCATAAGTTCTATTTATTACGAAGTAAGTGCTCTTACCATGGCTGTTTTATTTAATTTTCCCTAACCAAATGCAAACTTATTGAAATAAACCCAGTGGCATTTGTTTTAAAAAGTTGTAAGGGGAGGAAAAAAAGCTTGCATTTGTTATGCTTATGCTTAGCTCACACGCAAGACTTTTAAAACAATCATTGGGTAAAGGGAATTATTTAACTTTAGAATAGTTTTGGAAAGATTTTGCATCAGCTTCAGCTTCTGACTAGTCTTCAAAGGTAGCCCCATCTCAATTTTATTCTAATACTTTGTATCACGGGTGAAATCCAGCAGATTCTGAAAGGTTCTGGAGAACCGTTAGCGGAAATTTTGAGTAGTTCAGAGAACCAGCGAATACCACCTCTGGCTGGTCCCAGAGTAGGGTGGGAATGGCAATTTTGTAATATCCTTCCCCCAGGAGTGGGGAGGGAATGGAGATTTTGCAGTATCCTTCCCCTGGAGTAGGGTGGGAATGGGGATTTTGCAGTATCCTTCCCCTGCAATGCCCACCAAGCCACGTCCACAGAACCGGTAGTAAAAAAAAATGGATTTCATCACTGCTTTGATGGTGATCGGAACATGACATGCAGCTGGTAAAGGCCATCCTACTCACAGTTACCACTTGTTGGTAAAATAGGCATGAGTCCAAAAGAAAAGAATTGCAGATCATCTAGTAGACTGATCAACACCATCTCAGACCCGTGCCCAAACTTGAAGTTTAATTGAACAACCTTCCCTAAAATGTTACGATGAGAAAATCACTATAATTACCCAATATTTGCTCATCACATTTTAACAAGTATTCATAAAAAATTAAAGTAGATATAGGGAAGGGCAACAGAGATGATCAAGGTGTCAGCCTAATATGGCTTCCAAAGCTGACACAAGGAGTTGGAAACTAAATGTCAGAGACTGTGCATGTGTAGGTTTAAGAGAAAAGGATTGATGACTTAAAAACTTTTTTTAAAACTCTTAATCAAATTTCTGGGTAAAGAAAATGACTGTGTGAATCTTTTCTGTTTCCTTTAGAGAAGTAGACAACCATCAACAATTATTCAAGAATAGGTCTTACTCTTAGAAGAGATACTAGCACTTTTATTGAAAAAACTGAATGGGGTGAGTTTATGTCTTCCCTTTGGGTTTAATTAATGATTGAAGATTGAAATTATCAAATACTTATACACATTTCTCAGCCAATATGCATTTAACTAAGAGCAAGAACTTCAGACTCTGGTCATAAGCATGCATCCAAAATTCTCTTCTGCTTAAAAGAAATTCAGAAAGAAATTACTTTTCCTCAGATTGACAGAGACCTGATAAAAAATATGCAGGAAATTGCTCTGTGTGGCAGGAAAAAAATGCTATTAGGTTTGTCAGAGAAAGAAAAGTGGGAAGCACTTTCTGATATAATCTTGACTCTCATACAACAAATTGGACAGACAGACTTTATTCCAGATTCTAAATTCCCAATTTTGTTATAACTACAAATTGGTGACCAAATATCCCTTATTTTGCTACATAGTGTTCATACACAAAATTTAGCTTTTCTCTCTAAGCAGAAATGAAGATAACATTGTACTACCAAGAGCAATCAAGTTAAAATATCATGTTGAGCACTATTTGTTGGGGGAAAAATCCACTAGTACAAAGTATTTAGTTTACATAACATAATGGTTATATTCATACACAAAAATTAAATAATTAAATAAGGAAGCAAACCTCCCTTGGATCCATAGTCTATATTTCATTAAAGTTACCTGAAAAAAAAAAAAAAAACCTTCTATTCTCACTTTATCAGAAATACACTCATTTGAGTGCTGAAAACATAGGAGAATCTAAATTTGGTATTGCAGTCACTGCTATTTTAGTACATACCATTAAATAGCATCCATTTGCATCGATGATAACTTGTACATCAGTTGGAAATCCTTTTTGAACTGAAATGGCCACACCTTTAGTTTTCATCATTTATAAATTTCACATCTATAGACCAAATCTGACCAGACTGAGGACTCTAGTATCTTCATCTGCAATAAAAAAAATATATTCTGCTCCCTGTCCAGTGATGTCACAGCATTATTACATTATGCTCTGCAAAGCACAAAATGAATATATTTAAAAAAAATGTGTTCTTGGCCACAGATAGATTGCTCAGGATCTCTAGAGGAAGCATATATTGGCTTATATAGGACTGGGACTACTATATCCCAAATCAAGGAAGCTTAATCCTTATGGCTGCCTACCCCTCCCATCCCATTTATCAAAATCACCACCCTTCTCAAACCATGAAGGGTGACCATAATCTATTGGCAGCAATGGGGGTGGGTGATTTTTTTCTAAGAGTCAAAATATGATTATGCTTATATGTGTTTATATAGCAATAGCACTTAGACTTCCATACCACGGCACTCTCAAACCAGTTTACAGGGTCAGCATGTTGCCCTCAATAATCTGGGTCCTTCAACTTCGGAAGGATGGAAGATTGAGTCAACTTTGAGCCAGTTAGAATCGAACTCCCGCAGTGGGAACATAGAGTTAGCCTGCAATACTGCATTCTAACCACTGCGCCACCGGGACTCTTTATGGACTGGACTCACATGTGCTTTCTTTACAGTAAAGGGAGAACAATGGGGTGAGAGGGGGAGTTGCTGTTGATTGATGCACCACAAGACTTTGCTTAGCTAAACCTTCAGTCTGCGGTAATGTAGATTCCCAAATCTGATCTATATACATTGCATTTGAAAGCAAAATCAATCTCAGTCTCACATTGCCATCCTTAAGGGCAGGATAAATTTCAATAGAAGGCTTATCCCATCTTTGCTGAAGTCAGTGGCATCATCAATAATGCAACTTTTTTGTGTTGTTACAGAGAGCTGAAGCAATTTCTGCTCCAGGAGACACTTCTTTTTCTTCTGTTTGATTGGTTACTATTTGATCTCTTCAATAATAAAGAGATTTCTGTTGCTGCATTTCCCAGAAACATTGAATCATCACCTGTATAACATCAACAAATGAAAAAGATGAATTACTTTATTGCTTGCTATCCCCACTTTTGCATTGACTATGTATCAGCCAGGGAGCATTTTAATCAAGGAGTAAACATGTTCTAAAATCTTCTGCACCCCACTGTTATTCTCCTGATTCTCTTCTTCTGAAGAGAAACATCGTTAGATATATAAACCAAGTGATGTTCAAACTAAAAAGCTCCATATAGCAGTACATTTTCCAACTCAATTTATATATAATGAGGAACAGTTGAAGATGATTATGTTAATCTGGTCCACCTCTAGCATATACAAAGATTAGAAAACAAAGAAATAACAACCAATAATCATAGACACCTTGGGCGCAATCCCAAACCATCTAGAGCACCAGCATTGACTAAATCACCACCAGACAATTGGATAAGGCAGATTTACTTAGAACAGATTATACCCTGCAAGGATGCCTTTAACAACGCCAAACAACATGTTTCTAACTCAGATCTTTCAGGACTCAAGAGGTGGATAAAAAAATGTGAAGTTCAATATTATAAACATATGGTTGACTGTGCAATGAACCATCATCATAATAAAAATCTGTTTCCTTATTTCCTTCTATTTTGACAACAGACTCTAAGCAACAGGGTAGAACAATAGCAGGAGTATTTCCCTGTCTTATCAGTGCAAAAGTCAAATACCATCACTGAGGGATAATTGCCTCTACAAAGTAAGTCAAGTATATTCTACATATGCTTTCATATTTACTCTTTTTAAAGCATTAAGAAACCTTTGTTTACACTAGGATGGTCATTTGTAGGTAAACTGTACCCTATAGAATACCCACATAATTATCAATCTTTATGTAAACATTCTGTCAACTTTTAATGCATTCTTAGTAAGGGAATAAGGGACATGTTGGTTCAGTGGCTAAAGACGCTGAGCTTGTCGATTGGAAGGTCAGCAGTTTGGCGGTTCGTATCCCTAGTGCCGCGTAACGGGGTGAGCTCCTGTTACTTGTCCCAGCTTCTGCCAACCTAGCAGTTCGAAAGCATGTAAAAATTCAAGTAGGAAAAATAGGAATCACCTTTGGTGGGAAGGTAACAGCATTCTGTGTGTCTTCGGCGTTTAGTCATGCCGGCCACATGACCACGGAGACGTCTTCAGACAGCGCTGGCTCTTCAGCTTTGAAATGGAGATGAGCACCATCCCCTAGAGTTGGGAATGACTAGCACATATGTGTGAGGGGAACCTTTACCTTTAGTAGGGGAATATTCTGATTCACATGCTATCCTGATTTTTACAATTTTAATTCAGCTCAGTGTTCAGTCTATTTTGTTCAGAAGTAATGAGAAAAGCTATGTGAATATGCAGTCATTCCATTATGTATTTTTTTTTTTGTATTTTTCCAAGTATGCTAACAGGTTTTGATTAAGCACAGAAAAAAAATAATGGTTTTCTATAGCAGTATGTTAGGGATCACCTAAGTCGAGTAATGACTTACATGATTTATGTTTCAGTTTATGTAAGTTAATATAAGTTCGAAGGAGTATACCATATGTGCAATTTTGCTTTCAATCAAGTAGAAATCATCAGTGATTTACTGTATTTATGTAAATTGGCAAAACTGACACTTGCCCAATGATAGGCAGATAATCAGGAATCTGAACCATATTTAATGCAAATTAAATGCAAGATTCTTCTGCATCTTAAATTTTAAAAGAAAATAGGTTGGATGTGATAGTTAAGATGCTGAACTGGGCAAGCCCACGTCCTAGTACTCACAATACAGGAAACTCACCGGGTGATGCTATACAGTATGAGCAGTCTATTTCAGTCCAGTCTCCTTCACGGTTGTTATAGGGCAGAGGACATTCCATTGTAAGTTTCTTGAGATCCTACAAAAAGGAACAAGATAAAAAGATATGATAGAAATCAATCAAAGGAACACACAAACAAGTCACTGTTCTTATATGAAGTTTTGTATCTATCAGAATGTCCAGTCATTTCTGACTCTAGGGTTGGTGCTCATCTCCATTTCTTAGCAGCGTTGTCCAAAGACACTTCTATGGTCATGTGGCTGGCATGACTATACACCAAGGCCGGGGTGGGCTGCTGGGGGTTTGCAGGGGTTTGGGAGAACCTCTAGCTAAGATTCTGTGCAGATCAGAGAACCCCCAAATCCCACTTCTGCCTGGCCCTGCCTGGCCCTGCCCACCCCACCCCACCCCACCCCTCCCAGGAGTCCCCACGTGGCCTGTTTTGGATGCAGGTAAGTGCAGGGCATGCGCGGAGGCTCGGGGAGTGTGAAAAATGGGCCTACCAGAAGTTCAAGAAGGCATGAACTTCAGAGGGCATCCGGAACCTGGAAGGCTGTTTTCACCCTCCCGGAGGCTCAAAGAAAGCCTCCGGAGCCCGTCATGGTGCAGGAGGCCGATAGGCCACACCCACCAGGGCCATGCCCACCCAGCAACCAGGCAGAGAACCCCTTGCTAAAATTTTTGAAGCCCATCCCTGACCAAGGCGCATGGAACACCAAAGGGATACCTATTTATCTACTTGCATTTGCATGGAAGGGTTGCAGGAGCTGGGGCAAGTAACAGGATCTCACCCCATTGCACAGCCCTTGGGTCTTGAACCGAAGTTGTCAAACAAGCTCAGTGTCTTTAACAGCTGAGTCATCGTGCTCCTTATTTCTATCAGAATACTGGACTAATATATCCACACTAATATATTAGTTCTCCATGTGATAAAGAATGCTCAGTTATTTTCATCACTAACTCCTGTTTAGTCCATTCCAGCTCAACCGTTTTCTTTTTGCTTCATGCAAAACCTTGGTGTGTCAGTTCACACTAAATAACTTATGACAAGAACATGCACATTATTTTCCAACCAGTGTTTTCATCATGCTATGAGCTTCACAACATATTTAGTTGTTTGCATACTTTTGTTTATGACATGTTCATTATTTTCTTTTAATTACCTTTAGAAAGGTAATCAAAACAACAATGTTTTGGAGGCTCCGATGTTGTAGTAAGCAAAAAACACTAGATGTGATTTCAAAACAAAGCAATTTGGTATGATTTCAGCACTTGTAACAATGGCATGCCATTCTGCTTTTAATATAATGATGACATATTTGCATAATCACAGTGATCTATGGGCTGTAATTGAATTCAATTACAGTTGAATTGAAACTTCAAATACAATTCTATAAGGCTGGGTACATTATTCTTGGAATTTAAGTGTCATTTAACTTGAATTGATTATTTGACCAGGGAAGTTTTATTTTAACTTTATCATGGCTGTTTTGGAAATACTTATTTGATTCTTAGCTTGGATGTTTTACACTGTCCTTATCATGAATTCAATATTGTCAGCAATCAGTAATCCTAAAGAATTTGGTAGCACCTGACAACCCTACTTGGTAGACTAGACTGAAAATTCAGCTTTGTGGGATGTCTAAAACTACTTTTATTGACCCTTGCTATAATAACAAAATCTTGAAAGTCTCTTATCTCCCACAGTTTCTTATAGTTCAGTAAATTAGTAAATTACTGAATTTACTAATTAGGGAGTATCTGTCTGAGTTGCTTACAAATGTTATCATGACATTGTAGGTTTCCGTAATTTATTTTTACCCCTTGTTGTCTTGACAATGGAGCTTGCATATCTCCATCAAGGTTATATACCTTGCTGTCTACTTTGATGCATGTAATAATTGCATTTCATACATCTCAAAGATAGGAACTGAATCTGAGTGGTCATATTACCTTTATGAAAGAGCTGACATTTCATAGGCTGGAAAGCTAATGCAGTATTTTTTTTTCTATCTCTCTTTCTCACTCACTCACTCACTCTCTTTCTTACAAACACAAACATATAAAAACGTGGGTGCAATAAAACTCAGTGATGCTTCAAGGCATACTTTACACCATCATGTGTTAAAGCAACCTATTTTTATTTTATAATTCAGTAGGTCAGAGTCCTCTGTGTAAATCTAGTTTTCTGACTAAATGCAGATGATGAAAAAAAAAAATGATGATGTCCACCAATATGTATATGAACTGGAAATTCAGTTACACACCTGATGTTTAGCTGTTCTTTTTAAGGTACCTGGGGGTTATGGTGTATATGTGTGTGTATGTGTATATAATTTATGGCTATCTTCACACAAGTTAAGTCATGGTTTGCTTAATTTAATTAGGAATTATGCATTGATAATTATGAATTCTGAATTGATAATTCTGAATTATTTAATTATGAAATCCTAGATAACTTGTCGACTGAAAAGTCGGCAGTTCAGCGGTTCGAATCCCTATTGCCACGTAACGGGGTGAGCTCCTGTTACTTGTCCAGCTTCTGCCAACCTAGCAATTCGAAAGCATGTAAGAAATGCAAGTAGAAAAATAGGAACCACCTTGGTGGGAAGGGAACAGCGTTCCATGCACCTTTGGCATTGAGTTATGCCGGCCACATGACCACAGAGACGTCTTTGGACAGTGCTGTCTCTTCGGCTTTGAAATGGAGATGAGCACTGCCCTCTAGAGTCGGGAACAACTAGCACATATGTACAAGTGGAACCTTTACCTTTACTATACACTAGAATCTAGTCAACTAATGGTCAGCACTAAATTGGCACTATATCAAAGGAATTCAAGACTTAGACTGCTTGTGGGACACAGTGATTCTAGGCTGATTACTCTCTTGACTCCACTCCCACCCCCAGATTCTGCCTGTTCTTCTCCTACAAAAACAATGTTGTTGATGTAGTTGTTGATGTTTTTTTTTTTAAACATAAAAAGGGTTTTTAGTGTAGAACTACAGATAACTTTTAGGAAATTCTGGATATGTTTATATTTAACTTAAAACCAAAAACTTTTCAAACAAAAACTTACATACATTTATTGTGTGATCTAATATATTGCTGCTAGGTGTTGTAGAAATTGAAGAATGGCAAGGAGAAAAACAATGGAATGAAAGTGTGATGGCAATTTGTAATGATATCCAGACTAATCTTTGAAGGTGAACCATGATTTGACATAGACTATACCAGATGGACAGATGGAAGACATGATTGACTGCTGCAGTTAGTCATCAAAGCAGATAAATGGGGTTATTACTTATGAGTTGCACTAGCCGAGCTTCCAACCAAAAGATTAATCACAAGACAGAAAGCTTTGCCCTGCAAAGGAATCATGTAAGTTTCCAGCTAGAAACTCATGCATGGGAGAGAGATGGAGAACAAAGCCCTGTGAGATATCGGTTAATCTAGCTTTGTATAGAATAGAAAAATTCACAATGAGATATAAATGTGTTTAATTGAGCCTAAGCATAGTATGCAACACCAGCTGGTTTTATTTTCTGCCAGAGGTATCATGTTCAGTTTGTTATTTAACTTGCATATTGCTTTTATTCTGTAATAAAGTCAGAAGCAAAGAAGATGCTTCTATTACCACCACCACCATCAAGGAAAAATATTTACAAAAGTTTCATATTTTTTTTCCTGAAATTTAACCCTATTTCTTGATTTATTTTAAGCGTATCCTTAAGCGTATCCAATGAAAGTTGCCAGTTCTTTTATAGGTAGTTCTTAACCTATGGCTAGAATTGAGCCTGGAATTAAGGTCATAAGTCATGCTGGTTTTTAATTGGGTTATTATGTGGCTGGGTTCAATTTTACGACCTTTCTTGCGGCAGTTGTTAAGCTGTTAATAACAGTCATTAAGTGAGCCCATTATCTACAATGGACATTTTATGTTAGAAACAAGAAGTAAAGACAGGTTTCTGGTAAACAAAATGTCATAAATTGTAGTATGTGACCATGGGATGCTGCAAATGGCCTTAAAGATCATGTGAAGGAAGCGATTAGACCAGGGGTGAAATGCTCCCAGTTCGGACCAGATCACCCGATCCAGCAGCGATGGCGGCGGGTGGTTCAGAGAACTGGTAGCAAAAATCCCCGTCCGCCCCCCCATGCCCAGCTGAGCTGTGCAATCATCAGAGGCTTTTTATTTTGTTTTTAAAAGCATTTTTTCTACAACCTCTTCGGCCAAAAAAATGCTTTTAAAAGTAAAAAATAAGCCTCTGATGATCGTGCAGCTCAGCTGGGATCGTCAGAGGCCTTTAAAAGCATTTTTTTCTACAACCTCTTCGGCCGAAGAGGTTGTAGAAAAATGTTTTAAAAAGTAAAAAAAAAAAAACTTGGCCATGCCCACCAAGTCACATTACCCCCCACCCCCACCAAGCCACACCGACAGAACCGGTAGTAACAAATTTTACATTGCATTAGACCTTACGTACAATTCGGGTTGTATGTAGGGGAATGTTCAAAATAACTTCGAATGGTCGCTTAAACAAGTGGTCCTAAGTTGAGGAGTACCTGCATTGCCTTCTCACTCTTGATCAAACTTTTTTCTCTTGATGACCAAGACCAACATCATAATTACGAAGAGATGCATCAGTCACCATCCCAATATATGTGTTACCATTTTACCTTCTTACTGTTATTACAGAATGCTTTGAAAATGCCCACCCATATTCATTGAGTTCATGTTCATGCAAAATAGGATCTTCCTTTTCAGACAAAAGACCTAGTTATCCTTGTACTTTGTATCTTTAGCAGTCAATGAGATACACAACAGAAGGGGAAAAGCAGAAAAGGATCTATTTCTTACCCATGTTCCTCAGCAACGGGCAAGGCTGGGCTTCAAAAATTTTAGCAAGGGGTTCCTTGCCTGGTTGCTGGGTGGGTGTGGTCATGAGGGTGTGGCCTAGTCGGCCTCCTGCACCATGGTGTATGGGGGGGCGCATTTTTGCCCTCCCCGGGCTCTGGAGGCTTTCCTTGAGCCTCCAGGAGGGCAAAAACGGCGTCTCAGGCTTTGGAGGCCCTCTGGAGGCCGGAAACGTTTCTGGCCTTCCTGAACTTCCAGTAGGCCTGTTTTTAATCCTCCCCGAGCCTCCACATGCACCCTGCACGTACCTGCATCCAAAACAGGCCACTTTGGGACTCCTGGGAGGGGCAAGGCAGGGTGGGCCAGGCCAGCCAGGAATGGGATTTGGGGGTTTTCCAAACTGCACAGAATCTTAGCTAGAAGTTCTACCGAACCCCTGCGAACTCCCAGCAGCCCACCCCTGGCAACGGGTATCCAGAACTGTTGCAATTTAAAGATCACACATAATACCCTCTAAGTTGTTCTTTTGCATTTCTCATTTTGCATAACATTTTATGTAGTTTTTTTTTTAAAAAATAGCCTTATATTTTTTTTCTAGCCATGCTTTTTTTTTTTTCCCCAAGTAAATGCTTTGGACCTTGTTTTCTTAAAAAATGCTTCCTTCATTTTTGTATTGATTTGCTTGTAAGCCTGCATCACAATATTTGGTGAACTATTTAGTCCTTTGTTTAGAAGCACAATATTCAACAACTTTACCATAACAATGCTAACTGAACAAAAGTCCTACCTTCCTGTAGTTGACAGTCATATTGAACGATGACAAATTACACCTGAATGAGCCATTACAATTTCATTTTCAGAGACAGGGCTTTTATAATTAACTGTCACCATATCACCAGAGGTTCTGATGGTCACAGGCTTAGATAGCTTTAAAGAGGGATTCAAGGATAGAGCTATCAATAGCCATTAGCCATGATAGCTAAATGGTGCCGTCATTTCAGAGGGCATTATAACAGGAGATGCCTGAATCTCTGAGAGACAAATGACAAAGGAGAGAGTCGTTCTGCATCCTGTCTGTAGCTATGCATCTGGGAAAACAACATGCTGGATCCTATCCTTTCTCTCTCTCTCTCTCTCTTTTTTCTGATGAGATACATGTCAATGTTTAACATAAAATCCCTTCAGGAATTTAACCAAGTGGTGAATGCTGCTGATTTCAGAAAGCTTTGGAACGAGAGCCACACAAATTAATAGGATTTGGATTCACCCAACACTCCTAGCCTATCAAAGTTGCATACTGTATGACAGTACTGGATTTAGTCACTTCAGTATGAAGGTGAAGGCAGGGATGAAATCCAGCAGGTTCTGACAGGTTCTGGAGAACCGGTAGTGGAAATTTTGAGTAGTTCAGAGAACTGGTAGCAGAAATTTTGAGCAGTTCAGAGAACCGGTAGCGGAAATTTTGAGTAGTTCGGAGAACCGGCAAATGCCACCTCTGGCTGGCCCCAGAGTGGGATGGGAATGGAGATTTTGCAATATCCTTCCCCTGGAGTGGGGTGGGAATGGAGATTTTGCAGTATCTTTCCCCTGCCACGCCCACCAAGCCACATCACACCCACCAAGCCACGCTCATAGAACCGGTAATAAAAAAATTTGGATTTCACCACTGGGTGAAGGGTTGTGTCTTTATTTCTTTAAGGAATGAAATCTCTGCTTGTTAAAAGCTAGTATGCCATTCCCATTATGTGTTGCTTTCTGTATACTGAAAGATTGAGTGAAAATGAAGAAACCTGTCAACTCTGAAGCTGGCCTGAGAGATGCCATTTTCTGGGCTTCAGTGTTGCCACACTGGAGCTGAGAAGGGAATAGAGATAGAGGGGGTTGTAGTCAAAACAAAATACTTTCTCTTGGGAACCAAGGACATTCCCACAGGTACTCAGAGAGAGGTAGAGTAATGTTACCAGGCAACAGGAAGGAAGGAAGGAAGGAAGGAAGGAAGGAAGGAAGGAAGGAAGGAAGGAAGGAAGGAAGGAAGGAGGGGAAATAAACCAGTTCATTAAATCAGGCAGAACAATTAACCAAAAGAAAAGGGGAAAAAAGATCCCTAGTCCATCTACCATTGACAAATGTTAACTGAAATACCTTGAAATAAACTTGATGGGAACAACAGTTAATCACAATTGATTGCAAGATGATTGATCAATTATGTTCCATCAAATCATCTTTAACTCATAACATCTCCATAGATAAGCAATATTGATTTTTTTTAAAAAAATTCTCAATGTTTGGATTTTTTCCCCCTTTAGAATGATAGCATATTTCCATTAAAAAAAATCTTGCTATGCCTTCATTAATAATAATAAATTTATTTACGGTCACAGACCAAAATGCAAGCATAGCTACAGAAAAACATAGGGAAAAGAACATCACGAACAGCCGGCCACCGGAAGCCCCGGCTGAGAGGGACCACAGCGCTCTCCTCTAATGGTTACGGCTCTTAGAAAAAATTTTGAAACCTGAGAGGTAGTGTATGAGGAGCCATCCCCTAGACAATACAAGGCCAAATCACTATCATTGGGCCCACAGAAATCTGTCTCTAAGAGAGACATCAAATTAGTCCTGGCTACGTTGTACATGGGGCAGTGTAAAAGGGCATGCTCCACAGTCTCAACCTCCGCTCTACCACAGGGACATAGCCGCTCGACCCTCGGAAGCCTCTTGAATCGACCGTCCAGCAATGCTGAAGGCAAGACGTTAAAACGAGCAAGGGAGAAGACTCTTCTATACTTAGGGATGGTTAGAGTATAGAAATATGAGGCCATCCTCAGTCCAAAATTATTAAGTTGGCTGAAGACCAGAGGGGAGCAGGTTTTATTGGCTCTAGCTCTCAGATATTGTAAGTCTATGTCCACAAGCCGTTGGACTACCCTACATTGGGCATCTTTAAGGCCATAGTCTCCCATGGCATCCCCCGAAAAACCTAACAGGTGGAGTTTCTTCGTCAGATCCCTCTCCCACCGAGATGTATAGGGGTCAGCTAACACCAGGGAGAGGTAGCTGCCAGGGGCTGCCAAAAAGAGTGCCCGAAACCACCATTTAAAGGTGTTGATCCACGCCATGCATTCGACTGATCGAATGCCCAGTTCCAGATACATCGGAGCAAAGCCAACACAGGGAGGAAGACCCAAAAGTTTCCTTAAAAAAGCAGCCTGCGTTCTTTCAATACACTCCTTGAAGCCCTGTATCCATATCGGAATTCCATAAAGAGTTTGGGCCAAGGTTTTGGCTTTGTAAATACGCAGAGCAGAAGGAATAAATTGGCCACCTTGGGTATAGAAAAATCTTAAAATCTGCTGATGGCTACAAAAAGCTGAATTCAGCACCTGGGTTCGGTGTCTAGTCCAAGCACCAGTGTTCTGAAAATGTATACCTAAATACTTAAAATGGGAAACCTGCTTAACAGCATTACCCTTAATAGCCCAGTTGTGTAACTTCCGGGCACTAGAGAACACCAAGACTTTTGATTTGTCGTAGTTAATGGACAAGTGATTCTCAGCACAGTAGGACCCAAATGCAGAGAGAAGCCTTTTCAGGCCAAGCCTCGTCAGTGATAGAAGGACCGCGTCATCAGCATAAAGGAGAAGCGGGATCTTCGTTGTTGACAGCTTTGGGGCGTGAGACTCAATACATCCAATATAAGAGGCCAAATCAGATAAAAATAGGTTAAACAAAAGAGGAGCCAGGAGACAGCCCTGCCTTACACCACTCTTTATCGGGATAGGGTTAGAGAGTTCTCCCTGCAAACTACACCTGACCTGACTAGAAGTCTGATTGTATAGGGATCTAATTAGGAACAACAGACGTCTGTCGATGGAGCTTTTGAACAATTTTGTCCACAACAATTCCCTTGGGATTGAATCAAATGCTGCCTTTAGATCGATAAAAGCAGTAAAAAGTTTACCACCTGGTATGGTGGCTATGCCTTCATTAAATATCACAAAAGCTACACAAACCCCCTCCCCATTTTATTATTTGAGGGTTTTTTGGGGGGGGTTATAAGCTTTACACAGAGAGCTAAGTTGCTTAGCTAACACCTTTTAACACCTTTTTTAAAAAGAGAATCAGCTAGCAAGGTACAGTAAGTGGAAGTAGAGTTATATAGATCTATGCTGAACATATTTGGCTTCAGGGAATAAGTTGCGTCCTTTCAAGAGAGCAGACATTAAAGCTGAAAGAAAATCAAAATTTAAAACTATCTGGCTTGGTGGCAAGGAAAACCTGTCAATGTCCATGAGTCAGATTAGTTTTTACATATTAAATGTTATGAGGCATTTCCAGCTTGATTCATCAATGTAGTTATTATTTGGGTCTACAATTTTGCTTTAGGCATCAACCTGGTTTATAAGGAGCCTTTTTTTTTTAAAAGGAGTTCTTAAAAGTGGTGAAGGTAGGAGAAAGTGTCTGTTTGGTCATTAGAAATTAAAGAACAGCAGGGAAAAAAACCCAGTCTTGGTATCAATGTAAATGGAAGCTTTTCCAAACTTTATAAAAAGGGCTATATCATTTAACTAAACAACCATGTCTACATTTGCAAGTTTCTAATACTGTACATGAGCTCAAATTACACATGTCAAGAAGCTTAGCTCTGGAGTTATAATATGCAACAAGACAGGTGAATTTCTAAGGCAACAGAGACAAGAAATAGGTAACAAATACATTGGCAGTTGAATATTTAAGAGCTCCTAATAAATATGTAACCCAAAAACATTCAGAGCTCACTTGGCTGGAAAAAAAAATTAAGACTACCTCAGTTCCATTGTATATGGGAAGTAGCTTCTTTGAAATAGTGGGTGAATAATGTATCAGGAAGATCTGTTCATGGGCATAATAGAATCAGCCTTCAGGGTTCATTGACCTTGTTTCAGGTTGAGAGAAGAGTTATTCGAAAATCAAGATCATATGAAGTTTTAATACCACTTGGAAAGACCACCCTTAGAATTTTGCGTCCAGTTTTGGTCACCACGATATATATAAAAAAATACATTGAGGCGTCAAAAAGAGTGCAGAGAAGAGCAACAAACATGATTGGGGGACTGGAAGATAAAACACACAAAGACAGTTGAGGAATTGGATATGTTTAGTTTAATGAAAAGAAGGACTAGGGGTGATATGATAACAGTATTCCAATTTCTAAGAGGTTGCCACAAAGAGGTTCTTCAAAGCACCGGTAGGTAGGACAAGAAGCAATGGATGGAAATTAATCAAGGAGAGAAGCAACCCAGAACTAAGGAGTGACAGTTAGAACCAGGGGGGAAATCCAGCAGGTTCTGGAGAATCGGTAGCGGAAATTTTGTGTAGTTCGGAGAACCGGCAAATACCACCTCTGGCTGGCCCTAGAGTGAGGTGGGAATGGAGATTTTGCAATATCCTTCCCCCAGGAATGGGGAGGGAATGGGGATTTTGCAGTATCCTTCCCCTGGAGTGGGGTGGGAATGGAGATTTTGCAATATCCTTCCCCTGGCACGCCCACCAAGCCACGCCGACCAAGCCACACCACACCGACCAAGCAACGCCCACAGAACGGGTAGTAAAAAAAAATGGGATTTCACCACTGATTAGAACAATCCATCACTGGAATAACTTGACTCCAGAAGTTGTGGGTGCTCCAACACCAGAGGTTTTTAAGAAGAGACTGGCCTGAAATGATATGCCTGAGCAGGGGGTTGGACTAGAAGACCTCCAAGGTCCTTTCCAACTCTGTTATTCTGTTTATTCATTTATTTATTAGTTCGATTTATATGCCACCCTTCTCCGGAGACTCAGGGCGGCTTACAATGCATTAAGCAATAGCCTTTATACTTTTGTATATACCTGCTTAGTAGGGCTTTTTGCCCCCCCCCAAGCAGTGTTCTATTTTATACAAAGTCAGCTTATTGCCCCCACAAACCGGGTCCTCATTTTACCTACCTCGGAAGGATGGAAGGCTGAGTCAATCTTGAGCCTGGTGAGAATTGAACTCGCAGTATTTGCAGGCAGCTGGCAGCTAAGTGCTACTTTAACAGCAGTTTAGTCCACTGCGCCACCAAGGCTCTTCAGCCCTTACGTCCTCTCTTAAATCCTAAGATAGCTTGTTATACATCCATGATTCATCAGGGTCAGGGTGGTTATGTTCAAACAAATCAGAGGCTAAATAAAATTATTTTTTCTCCCTTCTACCCCACTTGAATGCAAACTCAGGCAGCAAAATGTTGTAAGTAGCAACAAGCTTTGCTGAGTAAAGAAAAGCTAACTGGTTCTCCAATGCCAGGATCAAAGGACAAGACATTTAAGATGAATAAGCTTTGCTCTTAGAAGATGATGTTTCATTTGTTTTGATCTCTAGATAGCATTTTGTATAAATCCTAGAGCCCTTCCCACAGACCTGCTAATCCATTTATCCATATCTTTGCTCACTTTGATATGACTTCTTTCATAGAGGGAGAAAAATGGATATGCAAGACACAAAACCACAGAATAACGTTTTCCATCAAACAATGATCGTCCTTCCACATTGTTCCAAAATTCTGGCTGAATCTGAAGGAGGCGGGGAATGAAATCAATTAATCCAAAGGAAATAGACATTGCATAAGGATATTATATCGATAAAAAAATATGACAAATGCCCAAACCGATATCATGTGAGTGGAGTCTCAAGGCAGATGGCAACCTGTTCTGCAATGGAGTAGATAAACATGTAATCTTCTGCTTTGCCTGGATTTTAATTGGTTTGAGTGAGCCAATTTTTCTTTTAAAAATATCATGTCCCAGAGGCAGCCACCTGATTTGCTGCTGGCCAATAAATCATGAACAATATCTACGTGGCTGAAAATACATACACTATGATGGGTATACGAAGCTATTATTATCCTGAGATTATTAGTCCTCAATTATCATTTCATTTGAAAGTATTAACATTGTATGGGTGCTTCCATGTTGTTTAGAAAGATGAAATTTGAAGCAGATATTGTACAAATTCTGTGCTACTTTACTGTGTCTGTATGTGCACAAATTTAGCATATTATCAGACCTCAGCTAATTTGGGTTTACTACGCATTGAGCTATAGTTGTTATTAAGCCTTAGCGTAAGGCTTCTTGCTTATTGGTAGAGAAAGAGAACAAATAACACTTCTATATTCCCAACTGGATATCATGAAGTGCATTACAACCAGACAAGATTTTAACACAAAGCAAGCTTAAAGTTGCTATTTGATGTTCTTGATGCCAAAGATGTATTATTAATTGGAATATTCTAGGAAACCGTTTTAAGTCTAATATGCCAAATGTTGACTGAAATAGTAAGCCAACTTGCAAAGTTTTCACTGTCATTAAGAAATCCAGCACGGGCTCATAAAAAAAGAATATAAGGTTATAGCAAGAGACATGCCTATGCTTGTTAAAGAAAATGTCCAAATAGTTATGTTGAAGTACCATAGGCAAAGGTCTCACTTTTTATTTTATTTTAATTAGAATCGGCCAGAGAAATTATCCCCTGGATTTCTAGCATTTTCATCTAGTTAAATGAAATAAATGTTCCTAGATGGAGTATGGTGTCCTTGCACTTCTTTTAATGATGAGATGGCCAAAAGTATGATGAATGTGTAAGGCCCTGAATCTTATAGACATGGATTCTATAGTAATCTCTCCATTTTACTCGTCTTTTGATGTTCCCATGTTTCAGAAAAGTTCCAAGCATATCCTATCAGACATATTGTATAATGGAATGAGGAAAAGAGAACTCTGCCTAGGAAACAATTGGAGAAGAGAGACAGGAGACCCCAAGGACTTAATAACCAGAGACATAAAATTAGGATTGGACTGCCATTTGTCAGAAATGGTGTAGGGTCTCCTGCTTGGGCAGGGGGTTGGATTAGATGACCTGCAAGGTCCCTTCCAACTCTATTAATCTGTATTTAGGAAGGAACTCTTAACTTCTCCTTTTTTAGAAAGACAGAAATACAGTCACAAAGTTAACTGTATCCTTCTTTACAGGAAGAAGAAGAGGAAACATTTCTAACTGTTGAAAAGCTTTTTCTCCTTCGTGTGAGTTTTGGTGTGTTATTTCGAGTTATCCTGTACCTGCAAGATTGAAAAGTTAATAATTTAAGATCTGAGAACTCCCCTATGCTCTTTGCTTGCCTTGACATTTTTATGCCTGCATCAGAGTTTGATATGTGCAGCAAAGTTCAACAACATGCAATAAAAACCCCTCAACAACCTTGAAACAAAAGCATTTGCTACTGACTTCAAGAAGCTGATGAAGAAATACAATACACTAATCCAAACACCCCTTTCAAAATTATTTAATTTATTGATAACATGTAAGGCAATTTATTTGCATGGAATAATTAATTTGGGCTCCAATGCAGCTAGGCGATTCTCTTAGATTTCCAAAATAATATTAAAATTGAGATGCCATGCAAAATAAATTCCAGGGATTATTATGCTATCTTTATTCAAATATCCAACCACATGGAAGGAAGGAACGATGACTGAGAACAATTTGAAATGCAAGATAACATAAATGGGATGTTGAAGACCATTCAGATATTTTATTTTCCATATCTTATTTCAATTAGGTCTGTTTAGATCTTCTTTTCTGGCATTTTCTTGCCACCATAATTCAAATAAAAACCCAGAAGTGATAATAAGTACTCATATCTGACTGAAAATTCCAATAAAAAAGACAAAACTGCTGGAATTCTTTGCATTACAGTTTGTTGTTTAAATCAAACAGCTTCTTATAAATTGACAACTAGCAATTATTTCTTAAAATGTCTGTAGAAAAGTTTCATAAGTGATATGCTTTTAGAAAACAAGAATGCTTATGAGGATAAGTACATTTAAACATGTTTCTTCAGAAATGCTCTTAGTGTGTTGTGGTTCCCTAATTTGGTAAGAAAAAAAACATCCAGGCACTTAGAAGTTAGATTCTGGGAACTAACTGAGTGAAAGTGTTCCTGAATAAGTCTAGCCCTCATCATCAATCATTCTGAGCCTATTTTTAAAACCATATGACAAGAATGTATTGACAGACTTTACAAAATGCATTACATCATAATTAATGGTTTAAATTATAAATTAGTTTAAAACTTATTTGTGAACTCAAACATTGGGTTTGTGAACCAGTAATTATAATTGTGGTTTGACTGCGTTCTGTAAAACGATGCACTTAAGATGACTGTGATAAGATGAAGAGCTGGCGAGTAAGGAGAGTCTTTGTAATTTTACTCCAAACAAAAAGAAGGCTTGAGATCACCAACAAGTGCATGGGACAGTTGCGCTTCATGAGGAGACAGCAAAAAAGTAGTCTGCATATTTAGAGAGCTGAGAGATGACAGTTTATCTGTCTTGCTTAAACAGCTGGCTGGAGAATTCTGGGAGTTGAAGTCCACAAGTCTTAAAGCTGTCAAGTTTGAAGACCTCTGCTTTAAAAGGACACCATTTCCTTTTTTAATCATTTTTGGAAATTGCTTATTTACTGCTTTTCAGCTATTAGAAACTTTTGAATTGACAGGTTTTACAGCACTTTCCTTCTTTACTGTATTCTCATTTTCCTTTTTTTCCCCTGCACCTTCTTTTTTTCTTTTTATTGTTTTTTTTTAGATTGTTTCTTTATTGCTGTATTTGTAATTTTTAACTAAATTGCCATATAAAAGAATTGTGGCTTGATCAATTAACCCCAGTCAAACAAACTGCAATTTATTTGATTATAATTGTAGCCAGAATGTCCTAGAAGAAAGCTGCAGTTTGATTAACCATGGTTTATTCATTAAGCTACAATTAGGAAAATTGTAGTCTGTAATGCTGAGAAGCGAGAGGTGGTTGCATACTTAAAAACAAAATAAAATCCACAACTTCTCTTAAATCTACAACTGAAATTATCTGCATTTTAAAGTGCTTGCCTTTAGCCAAATGGAATCCCAACACGTTTCAGAACAGATTCTTTAATAATGTCCTTCATAACCAATTAATAATTTAAATGCAATTTTTACTTCTCTTTTTGAAACGTTCTTATTTCAAACATAGTTCCCTAGCAATGAAAACGTTTTATGAAATAAATAAATAAAAATTCCCAACAGGAAAAAAAAAAGTAGTGGGAAATAAATGGAGGGATGAGGACAAGAGTTATGAAAGCAGAATCAAACATTTGAAATTGACCATTTCTAAGAATACTTCTGTAAATGTCCCTTTGCGTAAACCCTTTAATGATTAAATATTAGATTACCCTTTTGTGATATTTTCTGAGCATTAATTTTTATTTAATTGAAACAATATTAGCAGCTCGGTAACATTTACAAGAATGGTTGTTGTAAGGTCAAATGCTGTGTGTATTCACAAGCACATGTTTAATCAGCCAAAACAGAGAAGAAAAAAATCTTCAGCTGCTTATTGCCCCTATATGAAGATTTGGGCTTTTGCGTTTTGCAAGTTGCTTTACAAATGTCCAAGAGGAGTTACAGGTGTTCCCTGGTTCATATTAAGTACTTTCCCAGACAGAATAACAACTTAGTGATCAAGAACCCTTTGCAACCAAAGAAGAAAGAGAAAAAAAAATCCTCTGTTTACTTCATGGCATATTCTTGCTCCTTTCTGAAAACTACAAGTCATCTTGGCACAAATATTCACGTAGCACAGAAGAGTCCAAGGAGGGATGGTGAACTTGTTACACCCCTGTCAAAGGTGACACGCCACAACATTTTCGGTCACACGCCAGCATTCACCAACTCCCAACAACTATTCTGAAAGCATGCCCCATTCTCACACGATTTTCAGAGGCTGCAGGGGCCGTGTGAGAAAAAAAGCTGTGCTTGTGTGTAGCCTCCAGACCAGGGGTGAAATGCTCCCAGTTCAGACCGGTAGCAAAAATCCCTCCCCCCACCCCATGCCCAGCTGAGCCGTGCAATCATCTGAGGCTTTTTAAAATTATTTTTAAGAGCATTTTTTCTACAACCTCTTTGGCCGAAAAAATGCTTTTTAAAAGTTAAAAAAAAAAAAACCTCTGATGATCGCGCGGCTCAGCTGGGATCATCAGAGCCTTTTAAAAGCATTTTTTCTACAACCTTTTCGGCTGAAAAGGTTGTAGAAAAAATGTTTTTAAAAGAAAAAAAAAGCTTCTGACAATCAGGCAACTCAGCTGAGATTTTCAGAGGCTTTTAAAAGCTTTTTTTTTTTTTACAACCACTTCGGCCGAAGAGATTGTAGAAAAAATGGTTTTAAAAGTAAAAAAAAAAAAAAAAAGTTGGCCATGCACACCCAGTCACATTTCCTCCCCATCAAGCCACGCCCACAGAACCGGTAGTAACAAATTTTACATTTCATCCCTGCTCCGAACCCTCTGGGATGTGGGTCCGACATCACAAGAACATGTAGGAGAGCCGTGCTCTTATGTGGTGTCAAGCCCTGAGAAAATGAGCCTGTTTTATTTGTAATTATTTGATATTTCTTTATATTACACATAGCACCAGACTTAGTTGGACAGTTTTTTTTTTTTTTAATGAGTAAGTAAAGGATTGTTTCTCTTTTGTTTTGGGGGAGGGTTGATGTATCAGCAGAGTCAAGTTTATTTTTTATTGATTTATTTGTCAAGAACATATTAGGTAATAAGTATAAACATGGACTGGTTACATAAAATAGATACAATTAGAGGAAACATTAGGACAGAGATGGTAGGCACTTATGCACGCCCCTTACAGACCTCTTAAGAATGGGGTGACGTCAACAGTAGACAGTCTTAGATTAAAATTTGGGGGGTTTGGGGATGAAACCACAGAGTCAGATAGTGCATTTCAGGCATTGACCACTCGGTTGTTGAAGTCATATTTTCTGCAATCGAGTTTGGAGCGGTTCACTTTAAGTTTGTATCTATTGTGTGCTCATGTATTGTTGTGGTTGAAGATGAAGTAGTCAGGTAGGACATTGTAGCAGATAATTTTATGAGCTACGCTTAGATCATACCGAAGGCGGCATAGTTCTAAATTTTCTAAGCCCAGAATTTCAAGTCTGGTGGTATAAGGTATTTTGCTGCAAGCAGAGGAGTGGAGGAATCTTCTTGTGAAATGATTGTATTTTATTGTATTAATGTCCGATATGTAGTATGGGTTCCAGACAGATGAGCAGTATTCAAGAATTGGTCTAGGAAATGTTTTGTATGCTTTGGTTAGTAGTGTGATATTACCAGAGAAGAAGCTATGCAAGATTAGGTTAATAACTCTTAATGCCTTTTTGGCGATGTTGTTACAGTGGGCTTTGGCACTTAGATCATTAGATATGAGTACTCCAAGATCCTTGACAGAGTGCGGGTCATCTACAAGGTCGTGTCCACTCAGCTTGCATTTTGTGTTCTGGTTCTTTTTGGCAATGTTAGACAATTTTTTTGACATGCCAAGCCCAGATCTGGTCTTGATAGGTAGAAAGGTAGATGATAGATGGATGGGTGGGTGGATGGATATAGATGATCAGGAACATTTGTGAGCTCACAGAAGACAAAAATTAGTCAGAACATACAGTAGTTCTAATGACTGTCTTTTCTCAGATAAGGTCTTTTAAAAGCTGGCAAGATTTGTTAATCATTTATCCTACCAGCTATAGATTCTGCTGTTAAAATGCTGGCAGTAAAAATTAGAGATATCTATCTACTGAGTCTCAGAACTATATCTATATCATCTATATCTATCTATATCTATATCTATTTAATCATAAATAAATAGAAGATCTATATTCTACAAAAATAAGAGCTGCTCTTCAAATGGGATATTTGAGCTGAGGTGGCGCAGTGGATAGAGTGCAGCACTGCAGGCTACTTCAGCTGACTGCTAGTTGCAGTTCAGCAGTTCAAATCTCACCAGGCTCAAGTATGACTCAGCCTTCCATCCTTCTGAGGTGGGTAAAATGAGGACCCAGATTGTTGTGGGCAATAGGCTGACTCTTTAAACCACTTAGAGTGGGCTGTAAAAGCACTAGGAAGCGGTATGTAAGTCTAAGTGCTATTGCTATATTTGGATCCCCCCCCCAATTCTGAACTATCTTCAGAATCATACTAAACTCCTCACCATACAAGAGAAAGTATCTAGGGAAAGTTCCATTCTAAATCCTCGAAGATAAAATGTCAGACAATGTAGGCTACAGTGGACCCTCTGTGGCTCCCCAATCCAAACAACCCCAAACAACACTGCCAATAATAAAAGATGATGGCAACTGTAGCTCAGCAAAATCTGGGATGCCATTAGTTCCTCACACCTGATGTAAGCGTTACAGAATTTGACAAGCCAATGATTGAGTTAGGTGCATAAAAGGCTGGAGCAGTTTATATTACACCAACAGGACACAAATGAAGAGAGTGATAAATGAAACTCGTTGGGGGTTGGTTGTGTCTGATAGGGTAATACATTTTTCAACCGGTTTAATGATGCATACATAAGACTTTAAAATAAATAGGGATAAGGTTAAGGATAAACATTAGCCAGTTATTTGAATACTTTTCTCATTATTCAACAAAAAATATCCACACGGATAGTTCCTTAATGGCCTTCCCTTAGCATCGTTTCTAGAATAAATTTGAGGAAAAATATGATGCAAAACCCCAAACCACCTCAGTTCGTTTTATTGTTTAACTTAAAAGCAACACTGTCAATTAAAATAGTTTAATTTACAAAGGATGTTATTGCTATTATTTCTTAATCTATTAAATATGTTCCTTACTATTTTCTTATGATGAAAACCCATGGTTCTACCCAGTGGTGAAATCCAATTTTTTTTACTACCGGTTCTGTGGACATGGCTTGGTGGGCATGGCAGAGGAAGGATACTACAAAATCCCCATCCCCCCCCACTCCTGGGGGAAGGATATTGCAAAATCCCCATTCCCTCCCCACTCCTGGGGAAGGATATTGCAAAATCCCCATTCCCTCCCCACTCTTGGGGGAAGGATATTCTCCATTCCCACCCTACTCTGGGGCCAGCCAGAGGTGGTATTTGCCAGTTCTCTGAACTACTCAAAATTTCCGCTACCGGTTCTCCAGAACCTGTCAGAACCTGCAGGATTTCACCCCTGGTTCTACCCTGTATCTTACATTTACTTTAAGAAGAACTAATTCATATTGGCAATTACTATTCAATGTTTTGGGCCACAGAAATACACAGATCCAATACAGTACAAGTGAACTTGAACTTGTTGTTTCAAACGAAACAAATTTAATTTCATCCATGCTGGGAAGAATTTTAATTAAGATCACAATATCAGGAATGGAAGTGGTTAATTAGGAAGCTAACCTTTCATGCCATACTATTTTCTCAATCAAAATCTTCTCAAAGCTGGCCATTATCAATGATATGAATGAGAAGACAAAATGCTACTGGAAAACAAATATACTCTTTGTTATACTACTTTTCTCTTCACAAGTTCCATTCTTTCAGCACACTCTTTTTTTTTCCTCCTCCTAATGCATTTCTCTCTCTCCATTCTTTCTTACTAATCTGTAGACTTTATCCTAATGGAAAACCACTTAAATATGAGCCAGCAGGATGCTGCAGCTGACAAAAAAGCCAACACAGTCCTAAATTGAATTAATAGTGGGATAGAATCAAAATCACATAAAGTGTTATACCACTTTATAATGCCTTGGTAAGACCGCACTTGGAATATTGCATCCAGTTTTGGTTGCTACAATATAAAAAAAATATTGAAACTCTAGAAAGACTGCAGAGAAGAGCAACAAAAATGATTAAGGGACTGGAGGTTAAAAAATACGAAGAACAGTTGCAGAAATTGGGTATATCTAGTTTAATGAAAAGAAAAACCAGGGGTGGCATGATAGCAGTGTTCCAATATCTAAGGAGCTGCCATAAAGAAGAGGAGGTCAACGTATTTTCCAAAGCACCCGAAAGCAGGACAAGAAGCAATGGATGGAATTACTCAAGGAGAGAACCAACCTAGAACCAAGGATAAATTTTCTGACAGTTAGAACAATTAATCAGTGGAACAACTTACCTCCAGAAGTTGTGGGTGCTCCAACACTGGAAGTTTTTAAGAAGATATTGGGCAACCATTTGTCTGAAATTGTATAAAGTTTCCTGCTTCTAATTTAACCCCCTAAGACTTCCAAGGTCCCTTCCGATTCTGTTATTCTGTTCTTTTATGTGGAGGACAGACTGAATGTGCCACTGTAGTCCATGGCCCTGGATCTGCCCCATAATAGCATTACTAATCACACAATATTTATTCTATAAGAGAAATGATGGCCACTCTCACAAAGTGCTTTACACGGCCACTTCTTAGAGTTCCTTGATCATTCTGCTCACTCTGCAGAATCAAAAAATTATGCAATTTTATGTTCCATTATTAACAAGCAATTATGAACACTTGAGTAATCGGCAGCCGGTCAAGCCGGCCATCTAAGAAGTGGGACAAAATACAAGTTACAATTATTCAAATATATATATATATATTTAATTCCTGTGTGCAAAGTGTTTATGCTTTTTTTTTGGTGGGGGGGAGGGGGCTTAATTTAAGATGCCTGAGGACTTCTTTCACTGTCTTGCAGGCAGCAGGTCACAAAAGAGATTGGCCTACCTCTATCATTTGTTCCCATATGAAAATCCCCCAAAGATGGCAACTCTGGAACTGAGATATCACACATCGAAATATACATATTGAATAAGGAATTTACAAAATAACTCTATTCTTGGAAATACTAAAGGTGTTGTGGTCCACCAGCGGCCAGCAGAGCTGGCAGCAGATTCGGACAGTGAGGAGATTGGGGAGGAATGTGGGCCAGTCCTGGGGAAGGCTCGGATGAGGGCTCTGAGTCGGAGGCAGAGAGGGGGCCAAGGCCATCTGGTAGTTCTTTGCTGCCTCCAGAGTGTCCGGAGTCTGACATCAGTGAGGCAGAAGAATAGCATGAGCCTGTTCTTAGTGTGTGCATGCACAGAACTACCAGGAGACAGAAACAATGAAAGAAACAGAGTGGACTTGGGAGTAAGGCTTGGAGATGATTGGCCTCTCCCATAAGATATAAAAGAGAAGCCAACAGGACGTGCGAGCTTTTGCAGGAAGCAATTAGTTCATCTGGTCGGTAAAAGCTCTGGAAAAGCTCTGTTTGACTCTGTGCCAAGTTTGGCCTTGCCTTTCATGTGGCAATTAGTTCTCTGGCAACATTCCAAGGAAGATAAGGTGGGTGTTTGTAAACACTCCCCTGAAAGACTGTTTGAGAAACCTTTCGGACTGGGAATGACAATAATTCACAGCTGTTTGAATGAAAGAGGTTTCCCGGGACTAAGTTTGTGCTGTTTACTTTGTAAGGAAGCCTAGGTCAGAACAAAAGGAATGAAAGGAGACTGTACTTCAAATGCTGGCCAACTAATGTAAACTCTCATTCAATCCACATATCCTTCACTCAGCTGAGATTGCTGGGGAAAGACCATCCCCACAAGCAGAAAGGATGCAGTTTTCTTGATGCTCAACAACAACGAATCTCTTTCCCCCCCCCCCATCAACCCTCCTAACATATATATATTGCACAGCTTACGCCTGATTGAAATTTCAACATCTCACTGGGTTTGCAGCAGTCACATTGAATGTGCTGAGCTTCCCAGGAAAGTTGATTTCGTTACTACAACTTAATACGCTACCAGATGTTCGGCCCCACTGGAACTCCACACATCGGCAGTGTGACAATGTGTTTGAAAGATCCAATTTCAAAAAAAAAAAAAAAAGAGGGGGGAATTTAATTAGGCAGAAAGATATTAATTAATAACACCCAGTTGAGAAAACAGGCAGATATATCTCATACTGTCATAATATTTTTCTGACAGCGAAGAGCATATGGGCTCTATGGGGCCTTTGCACTAACTACATATGAGTCAGCACGTGACATGTTTTATTCCTACATAAATAAAATAGGGCGTCTAACCTTCGTTAAAAGAAATCAGAAGAGTTTAACCTTCAATAGCTGATTGCTTGTTTAGGTTGTGCTCAGCCATGTGAATACTATCAGTATCAATTTCTAATACAGAGTTGCCTTGTAATTACATTTTGTAATATAGTTCCTTTTTTGGCTAGACTCCCCCCCCTTCATATAATTTGGATAAGCAGCTTGAATCTATGGGAAAGAAATTCCCAGTGGGGAAAAGGAAAAATAGCATATATCCAAATGAGAAATAAAAAAGGGCCAAAAATGCAGTCTATTTTCTAATCATTGTCAGTTTCATATCTGTGTTCATTTTGACCAAGATTCAGGGGTGAAATCCAGCAGGTTCTGAAAGGTTCTGGAGAACCGGTAGTAGAAATTTTGAGCAGTTTGGAAAACCGGGAAATACCACCTCTGGCTAGTCCCAGGGTGGGGTGGGAATGGAGATTTTGCAATATCTTTCCCCCAGGAGTTGGGAGGGAATGGAGATTTTGCAGTATCCTTCCCCTGCCACACCCATCAAGCCACGCCCACCAAGCCACACCCACAGAACCGGTAGTAAAACATTTGGATTTCACCACTGCCAGGATTCATGTTAATGTGAGACCCAACTACATACACATCAATACAGTATATAAGCATGCACGAGCCTTTATAAACAAGTACATTCCTGAAAAAGTTTCAAATGCTTCATAAAATCATTTAACCAAACCAATATTAAATCAGCTTGCAAGGATCAATGTCCTCAAAGTCTCTTTGATTATCAGAAGGAAGAGAACTGTTTCCTTGGTCCTTAACTGGCGACATATGGAAAGAAAAATAAATCCTGCTACCCTGTTTACTAATCATTCCTAAAAATATGTTTAAGAGCAACAGAAAGAAGAAGGAATCATGTTTACATCCCTTGAGTCTTCTCACAAGATTATGTTTAAGATCTGGCACGCTCAGCTATCGGAAAGACTGAATAGGCAACTGGGAAAATCTTCCAGAGTTTCTACTGGCTATCAATTCCAGAAGTTCAAGATCCAATGCATAGAATTAAACACTCACAAGGAAGGCTTTAGGCCAGGGGTGTCAAACTCGAGTTGTCACGGTGGCATCACATGATGTATCGGGATTTTTTTCCTCTTCACTAAACCGGGCGTGGGCAGCACGTGATGCATCCGGTCCATGGGCCGCGAGTTTGACAGCCCTGCTTTAGGCCATCAATCCCATCTTCTGCCATCAGAGCAGAAATCCAAATTAAAACATGCCAAACAAACTTCTACCCAGTTTTTACCTTAAGAAATCCAATGAAACTTGACTACACCTCAGTAGGAAACTTCACTCTAAAAGGCTTTTAAGGTTAAGATCTTTTTTAAAAAAACATTTAGTATAAATCTGCCTTCTTTTCACTTAAGAACTTTGTTCAATTCAAGACATTATAGATTGCTTTTTCAAAGTGCTATGATAGCCCCTTTTCTATCATCACTTTTTCAAGGCTAAGCATAACAGTTCTGTTAGTGTGTCTTGATGGAAACTTGTTCCCAGTCCTCTGACAACCCTTTCTCTCAATCTTTATTCCTCTTACAGAATGTTTTATTATTATTTTTTTTTAATATATGATACTCAGAACTGGAGATGTTATTCAAGATGAGATATAACCAATGGAAAAGAGGACAGTATCCATCTTAATTACAGTCATCCACAGATGAATGAATGAATACACACACAATCAGCCAGTCAATCAAATCTATATAGACTTTTAGCTGAAAACTGAATGAAGGCACTGCAAATGGCATGAATGCTGCAGCAGAATGAACAATGCAACGAAGCTCGGTTGAAGAGCTTAACTACTCTGAAAGCACAAATGCAATCACCTAAAGACTTATTATAGTATTTATCCTCTAAGACTGCTACTGGTAGAACTAAGAAGCAGGTCAATAGTAAAGGCCTGTGCTTCTTCAGGATGGTGAGATGGCTAAGGTATTTGACAGGTCTGGAAAAAGAAAATGGAAAATCCTCCAAGATAGATGATGACTGATAGCTTAGCTCAGGGGTCAGCAACCCGTGGCTCTGGAGCCACATGTGGCTCTTTCATCCCTCTGCTGCGGCTCCACAATTGATAGGGCTTTCGGTTAGGACAGGTAGAGGAAAAAGGATGCTGCACTAGGAGGAGATTCTATCGTGGGGGAACCGACTTGCAGTTGGCAGAGAAAAAAGGACACAGTGCTAGGAGGAGATTCTCTGGTGGGGGAACCGGACTTCCGGTCGGATCCAGAATTGAATGAGGGCTTCCAGTTAGGACCTTTCCCACTCTTTGAGAATTTAAGATTGCCGACCCCTGGCTTAGCTGAATTTATGTGATGCCGCCTTTGCTTAAAAATCTAGCATTAGGTGACCATCTAAAGGAAGCCAGGTGAGTTCTAGATTTCTCTGCCAATTGGGCAGAATTGAATACAACTGGAGACACAGCATTGCAGGTGCTTGGATTAAATTCTGCTTATTTGATTGAGAGTCTTTTTTTTTTTAATTGTATGGGCATTTGATCAGTATGGGCACTTTATGTGTAAAGATAGTACTAAGGAATTTTTATTATTATTATTATCTTTATTCATTAAACATGAAATTCAGTCAACTGAACATTTAAAAATGCATCACAAATACCATTGACTGGTGCTAATGGTTGATACGGGTTGCTGCCAGTGTCCTAGGTATCAACCAAGTACCTTCTTAAGATGTACGATGTTCCAAGTAGCACAGGTTTTTGCAGTTCCGCTAGTGTTATTTCAGGAAGCTGCAATTTGTTGATGTATCTTATAAAATTCTTGGACATGGTACCAAGTGCCCCAATTACAATGGGTATCACTGTTATATGTTTCATGCATTCATTCATTCATTCAATTATCATCATCATCATCATTTGAAAAGGACGGGACCAATGTCTCCCATCTTTCTCTGATTTTCTTTCTGCCTAGCACTAGACTTCAATCAGTTTTTAAGTCTTTCAAATTAATTGTATGCATCATTTAAATAAGTGGAACCCTGAGTAACACAGATTTTGACTTAATTATTCTAAATCATTCCATAACTTTTATATAACATCATAAATGTGGTCTTTATTTGCTTCTGGGGAAACAGTTAAATTTTGCATGCATTCAGAACCAAGCAAAGTACCAAGTAATTAAAGCTTTCAGCGCTTTCTGATAAGCTAAAGCGTGACACAATAATTAAGCTTTCAAAAAAAATGCATTATTATTATTATTATTTTTTAAAAAAGAGCTCTAAGATGTGAATGCCTATTAAGGTTAGGTAAAATATTCATGTACGTACAATATACGATACACTGTTTATGTATTTTTAAAATGTTAATTTTAAAAGCCTGATGAAATAAAACTTGAGAAAATACCCAGTTTAATGCTATCTATATAGCACGGTTGATAAAAGAAAGTATTCTCCATACAATTCTTTTTTTCCCCATTTCACTGTAGAGTTTTATTTATTCCTCTTAAATAGGAGCACCGCTAAGAGTAGAATCAAGAATTCTTTTAATACAGAGACAACATCTCCATTATTCAGGAAATTCTTTTTGTATTTTACTTTTAGCCTAAGGTGCAATGGGCAAAACTGCACCACAAAAATGCTCCAAATGTCCATTTTTTAAAGCTAGATCATTCCCCTCCTTTCCCAGCATGGAAAATAATTGCTCCTAAAATAGACTGGCTTGGAGACCAAGAATTGGGGATGAATTGGGGCCCTCAGACCTATGGTGGACAGTTTGGTGACTCTTAGTTCATTATTTCCAACACCAATGACTTTTGCCCACCACACCCATCCCATATCTTGGGATTCCATACACAAAAAGAGGAGAAGGTCAAAGAACACAAGGCAGACCCAGAGGATCTGTCGAAGGCATACTACAATAGTTTCAAATAACAATGGTTGAGGCGCCAGAATAGTACGAACCAGAACTTTGTATCTTCCTTGACACCCGAAGGGGTTAAAGAGGAAATAAAGAAGAGGAGAATTTTGAATCCCTCACCAAATCAAACCACTGAAATGCCTTCCCATCTGTCTGAGCAAAGAACACAATTCTACAAATGGCAATGCCCTCTTTTACAGGCAGATCATTTTGGTTACTATTAACTGAATATAAATTCATTTAATTGTTCTGACTTTGCTCTTTTGAACATTCAGCTTCTGACAGATATGTATATATGTATGAATGTATATATGTATGTATGTATGTATGTACCGTGTTTCCCTGAAAATAATACCCTGTCTTATATTTTTTTGAACCTTGAAATAAGCACTTGGCCTTATTGCCATGCACTCAAAAGCCCGATTGGACTTATTATCAGGGAATGTCTTTTTTGGGGGGAAACAGGGTATGTATGTATGTATGTATGTATGTATGTATGTATGTATGTATGTATGTATAGATGGATGGATGGATGGATAACATCTCTCTCTCTCTCATACGTGGTGTCTCTCATCAGGGGTGTCAAACTCGATTTCATTGAGGGCTGCATCAGGGTTGTGTTTGACCTCAGGGGCCAAGGTAAGTGTGGTCAGTGTGGGCGTGGCCAGCTCGACATCACTCGTGTTGGGGGCACCTGTGGTGATCCAAGTGCTCTGCCAGGGAAAACTGGTTCACAAGATCTGTTTTCGGCTGCAATGGCCTCCTGCATCCCTCTGCTAGGGAAAACGGAGCTCAGGAGGGCCGCTCACGGCCCTTCCGAGCTCCATTTTCACTGGCAGAGGCACTGCGGGCCATTCCTTTGCTGTTTCCAGGTGAGATCTAAGCACCCCACGGGCCGTATCCAGCCTCTGGGCCTTGAGTTTGACACCTCTGACATAGACACACACACACACACACACACACACACACACACACACACACACACAACCATAGAGAGGCATGCTGAGGGAAATCTCCAACTAGAACTGGCAAACGCTTAGTCCGACAAACTGTAAAAGCTGCTTTTTGCCTATGTTGACTCTATTTCCTTCCTTTGCGCAAGTTGGCTCCAATTCAAACTCCCTTTTCCCTTTGATTAGACGTGGTAAATAAACGCCATGATAACAATACTCTCCATGTATTTAACAACGTGCCTGTTTTCTCCTATTAAGCATCAAAATTTAGTGTCAACTTTTCAAAGGATTCTGCGGTTTGCCTCGAAGCCTTTTGCTGGCTATAAGCTATACGCTGGCCTGAATGTTTTTCATCCATACTTTTGAAGCATTAAAGCCTAAAGTCTAATATTACCTAATTCCGTTTGTGGGTTTTGTACATACATAAGGGCAATTACACGAAGTCAGCTATTTCGTTGTCATTTCATCCGAACATGCTGATGTAATGAAATCAAGGAGCAGAAAAGAAAGAATTTACTGCTGATAAACTATATGACATTGTCTGAGGTGGAGAGAGAGTTGTTTTTCCCCTCATGCACAATTATGTTATCAATATCACTTTTATCATCATGGTAATTATCCATTAATCAAAGGAATATCATTGCAAAAGGTTGTTTGCTCCAACATTCATTGCAATATTAGGTTGACCTTTTGCTGCTTGCAGTGTTTTAACCGGTTGGCCATTTTTTACCCCTTTTTTTTCTCACCAATTAGCAAAAGAGAAAAAAGCAGAGTTGTAAACACGGAAGTGGCTGGGGTGAGATGGGGAAGAAGAGTGTCATCTATTTACTGAATACTGAAAAGGTCACAACAATACAGTCTCCAGCTCTAATTCTTTGCATGTATAAGGCATTAAAATTCTGATGCCTCATTCAAGGTCGTAATGAGAACATAACACAAATGCAAACCTATTATTTTGACAGTGATTGTAATGAGAATTTGAAATAATATAAACATAATGAAACTGCAAGGGCCTATGTGTTGTTCTATTTCTTCCCTTTAATGCATTTCAGAAACTCACTTTTAATTTTTCTTTTCAAGAGGAAAATGTAATTGGAATATGAGACAGCATCAAACCTGCTCCCCAAGTAATCAAGGCAGACACCAACATGGAGATAAAAGATTTAATGTCTCACAGGGGGACATGCTTGAAGAGATTTTAAGTTGTTGCTCTCTCATTTCAAGGTGGCAGGGATATCTGAAAGTTGAGTAGCCATTAAATGTTATTGAGAGGGAAAATGTTCAAGTTCTGGATTGGGTGAAATGCAAAACATATTACACATATCAACATAAATGACGATGTTAAGGTTTAGTAGAACTTACTGGTTTGAGCAGTATTAGCACAAGTAGTATTAATGTATAGTATAGCATCAGTGGTGAAATTCAAAAATTTTCCCTACCGGTTCTGTGGGCGTGGCTTGGTGGGCATGGCTTGGCGGTCATGTGACTGGGTGGGTGTGGCTTGGTGGTCATGTGAAACCAACTATCACACTTTACACAAAAATAACACAAAAACTACACAACTGACTTATACACAATGCAAAAGCAGCTGGACTTCACACAAAATGGCCCATGCAACAAGCAGGAACCTCACAGAGAGCTCAAAAACAAGCTATCACACTTTACACAAAAATACTGGTTCGGGACACAGGTAGTAAAAAAAATGCTTTAAAAAGTAAAAAAAAAAAAAAGTTCCGACCATGGCACAGCACAGCTGATTGTCACAGCTGATTTTTGGAACCTTTTTTACTTTTTTTTAGCATTCTTTTTTACTACCTATTGCCCGAACTGGTAGTAAAAAAATGCTTTAAAAAAGTAAATAAAAAAGTTCAGACAATCAGCTGTGCCGCGTAATTGTCGGAACTGTTTTTTTTTTTTACTTTTTAAAGCATTTTTTTCACTACCGGTTCGGGCGAACCACCCCAAACCGGTAGCATTTCACCCCGTATAGCGTTCAGTATAACATAAGCACTAGAGGTTTTCTGAAGAAACCAGAGCAAGTGCAGAATAGGAAAGCCAGTTTGGTCTAAAGCAAATAGGAAAATAGGATGAGGAAGTTGTGTCTGGATATGTTTTCTGCCTTGAGTTATTCATAAAAAATAATAAAGGTGAGATATAAACAAAAAATAAAAAAAATACATTTTAAAAAAGTCAGAGTACAGAAAAATCTGACTGTCAGGCCCTGAGGTGATCATTAGAATATTTCTAGATCTCCTCAGGCCAAAATGGTAGCTTAAGGGGTTAAGGAGCAAAATATTGGCTTTATGCATCATAAAACCTTATTGGTGTAGAGGTGGGATAGAAATGGCTCCATGTGCTTAACAGTTTGACCATCTGTATCTCCCACTGCCCCTTGCCAGTGGTAACAGAAGCTGGTGCACAGAGGAGTTGAAATCCAAACATCTAAAGATATTTAAGTTATTTAAAGGATACCAGGTTTCCCATCCCTTGTTATAAACAATACTGAGGTAGATGGAGTGACTCTATAAAAGATGGGGCAGTAAAAAAATAAAATAAATAAAAGGCAGTAAATAGGGAAAGCAAGAAGCAGTTTTGGGAGCTTCCTCCATATTGTGTGTGTGTGTGTGTGTGCATTCAATTTGTTTCGTATCACATTTGTCACTGATTTCACATTTGTCACCGATTTGAACACTTTGATGCATAATTTGCAGGACTGAACTTTTCTCATCATGCAAATCTAAAAATTGCCAGGCATGGGTTTAATAAAATTCTAACATCCGAATACTTTTATTGTTCAATGTGTCTTATTTTTCCAAATTAAAAGTGAGGTGGGAAGGAGGAGCTACTGTATGACCACAATCTACCTTAATACACTGCTGTTGTACTACATTGATTGTTTTGTTTGTACTATTTATTTCAGTTACTGAATGAACTTCTATGCAATTAAAACATGGTGAGGATTTATTACTATTGGGCTCCTTGATTTGAAAAAAAAACATAAGAAATACAGTAAGACACAGCTGATATTCACATTTGTGCAATTAAGTGGCTTGGTTCCTTCTACATAAAGAATTTCTATTTAAATTAAGGCATGGCAGAATGACACCTTCTGTGCATTTCAGGTTATTGCATGCACTTAAGGAAAGTAAGTAAACGAAAAGCTCCATTGAACACCTGTTGGTATCATGGAAACACTGCCTGAAGATATGAAAAGAAGGGAACGACTGGTTCCATGGATGCTCTTGAACAGATATTTCTCTTGAAATAACTCAAAACTGCAGTGCATTTGCAAAAAGCGATGTGCAAAGTGATGTACTTATCACCAGACAGATCAGCAGAAACTGTATCCACTAGAAAGCTGTTTCTTGACATACAGTATCTTCATTAAATTAGAGTAGGAGCTTCCAAACTTGACAACCTTAAGACTTGTGGACTTCAACCTCCAGAATTCCTCAGCCAGCCGTGCTGAGAATTCTGGGAATTGAAGTCCACAAGTCTTTAAGTTGCCAAGTTGGAGACCCCTGAATTAGAGAGTTCATTGTCATAAAGCCTAAGTCTAATGCCATATATCAGATTGTTTGTAAAGGTACTGTTGCTTCTAAAATACTGTATATGCAAGAACTATGAGCCAAATTTTATTTTCCTATGGCTAGCTGTTCAGAGTTGTGTTTTGAAATGTCCATACAATTTTTTAAAACAAATATATAAGGATAGGTTATTCTTTGGCACGGCTGTGAATAGCGTTTCAAATATTATTGTCATAGCTGGCTAATACAACTAGCTAAACTAATTTAACTGATTGAGACCAGTGCAAATGACAGATGGGAACATTGCTTTTCAGATCCCAGATTACATGAAATAATGTAATGTCTCAAGCACCTACAGTTGCTTATAGTCCTTCAAGATCATGGCAATTCAAAGATTTTTCAGTTTGGACTCGGGGAGTGACAAAACCTGAGAGTTCTTGCACAAAATCAGTGAAACATAAGAATAAAACATCTCAAGGTTGTTTAAAAATATTAGAAATAATTTTTGGAAGGACCACCCAAGTTACCATTTTCAAGCATTAGAGATAATACTGGGTTTCCTAACACTGTGATCAATCTGAGTGTTTGTGTCTCTCCTTCTACATTTCGTTTACTAAGACTGTATTACTATTATTCTTCTCTTCCTTACTAGTATCTATCTCTTCCCACTTCCCATGCTATAACCCTGTTGCTTGTATCTTTTAATTTATATTGTTTTTATTTGTTTCCAAGTACGATTTGATAGCTTATTAGTAACCTTGACTATCAGTACGTGTTGTATCTCTTTATTCTTGATAAATGTATTTTATTCTCCTTATGTACACTCATATACCCCACAGACAAATTCCTTGTGTGTCCAATCACACTTGGCCAATAAACAATTCTAATCTAAATACAGAATCCAAATTCAACCAGTTTCTTTTCCTATTCTTTATCCTTTGTTTTCCATCTAAGCAGAAGGAGAAAAATTAGTTAATTTTAAAAAAGTGAATTTTATTGTGTGAGGGGTTTTTGTTTTTGGTTTGTTTTTGGGTTTTTTTTTGGTCTTGTTTTTTTAAGGTCTCCTAATACATTTCCTGAAAATGGTTTTTAAAAAAAAAAAAAAAAATTCCTGTTTTCGTTTTCTGCCAGCAGAGGGACCCTTAATCCTATGGGGTTCCACAATTACCAAATTGGCACTGTTCAGCCTTGAAAAGATGACTTCTGTGCTATTTCACGACAAAAGATTGGGGGCCTGAAGAGATTATGAATTCTCAAAATGTGGTTTGTATAATCAGGCCTCAGCGACACACTGGGGTTATTTTAGAAAAAAAAAAGAAAAAGGGATTAGTTGCAAGACAGATGTCTCAATGAAGGGAATTTCTTTTGGCAGCCGAAAGAGTCCCATATTCCCCTCTCTGGCAGAAAACTCCTCTAAACAGTAAGAGAACAACGGAACAAATGTGGATGGATTTCTTCTGGCAAAAATCATGTGATGCGAGGCGTAAATGCGTAAAGTTGTGCATTCTCTCTGAAGTTGCCAAGCATTTTAAGGATTCTTACAGTAGGTTACGATTTACTGAGAGGGCTTATTTTGTGGCACCTGGGAAATTTGGGTGCAAGCTAATAAGCAGCACCTCTGTTGGGAGACTGATGGGGCAATTTCCAATTTAATGAGAACCTGAGGATTTTCCTCTAGGTAGAAGATGCTGGCTTTGTTATGTTTTGTGTGTTTTCAGACACGAGCAACTATCATAAGCCAAAACAGGTGTGCCATTTAGGGAAAGCAAAGAGCACATTTACCTCCTCTACTTCATATCCCGTTTGATTATCCCTTGGAATAATCTTTCCTTGTTGGCACTGGGTTGAGATGATGACTATTCAGAACAATTAAGTATGCTAGCAATAGGTGCCAGAGACACAAGCAGTTTTTAAAGGATATTTGTTCTGATGTAATTATTTTGTAAGGGACGTGGTGGCTCAGTGGCTAAGACACTGAGCTTGTCGATCGACAGGTCGGCAGTTCAGCGGTTCGAATCCCTAGTGTCGCGTAATGGGGTGAGCTTCCGTTACTTGTCCCAGCTTCTGCCAACCTAGCAGTTCGAAAGCACATAAAAAATGCAAGTAGAAAAATAGGGACCACCTTCGGTTGGAAGGTAACAGCTTTGGCATTTAGTCATGCCAGCCACATGACCATGGAGATGTCTTCGGACAGCGCTGACTCTTTGGCTTTTGAAACGGAGATGAGCACCACCCCCTAGAGTCAGGAACGACTAGCACATATGTGCAAGGGGAACCTTTACCTTTACCTTATTTTGTGGCTTATTAAAAGGGATGATATTCTGACAATACATATTTCAGGTTCTCCTCACGTTCATTTTAACTCTATCCAAAATGATAGCTGTTATCATTTAAAGCCTTCCTCTGTATATAAATAGTCAGAAATCCCAAAAAGTGATTTTTCAAGAGGCAACTTCTTTCCTCGAAGACCTTTTGCTTCTCATCCAAGAAGCTTCTTCAGTTCTGAACTGAACAAGTCTAGTTACTTCTTGAAAAAGCACCTTTGGGACAACCATGAGCTGAATGACTGAGAATCTCCATAGACAATATGGAGTACCATGGGAAAATGGAGTGGCAACATTGACAATTGGACAGTATTCTTTACTTACAATTGACGGCAAGTAGTGATTTTGGCTTGCAAAAGAGTTGCTTTATCAGTGAGATGGCTGGCATATAAATTTTATAAATAAATAAAAAGTGGCATATGATAACACAGGGAAAGATAAGTCTCAAGACATCGGTATGGCTGTGGGCTTCAGGAAGCATTTCATAAGGAGCTATAGTTGTTATCTCCCAGTATTGTATCCAATATGATTACTGGACACTGATTTATGATGGGATCAGTCTTGGTGGCTCTATTATATGAGGTGCTTTAGAAATTCTGCACAAATCCATAAGGAATGTGTTGTTCTGATGGAGGTGACCAAACTACCTTGCGATTGCGGTAGCTATAAAAGAACATAAAATAGATCTATATAGACTACGAAAAGCTGTGCCCCATAAATCTACCAAGCAAAGTAAGGACAAACATCTGATTTTGCTTTGCTTGAATGCTTCCTAACTAGAATGGCAAAATCCAAATAAATAAGTATTAAGCACCATTGGGAATGAAAAGCAAGCTAGTGATATAAAGCAGTGTTGCCATGGATCTGTCTACAAGAGATGTATAAGGGCACACATGCTAGGATGAACAAATTTGGCTAGCAATGAGCTTTTTTTGAGAATGGAATCCGAGCCACTTTTGAAAACAAATGAAGGGATTGACTCTTACTGTTTTCTTTTCAAACAGGAAAAATGTTCTATGCTATACACTTATAGCAGTGCTGGGATTGCCTCACATGCTAATCTTTCTTTAAAGCACTCCCAAAAATGACCATATAATGTTACGAGACTGCAGAATCAAGCGTGTTATCCTTCTTCATGTCCCTAAAGAGCCTATTGATAGAGCATGATTAACCACAAAGAGGATCCTGCTTATACAGGCAAATAACCTGCTTCATCTATGGTGTGGCTGTTTACTAGTGGTTGCATATTCCTCTCTATATATCCACATCAGTGATGGGTTTCAGCAGGTTCTGACCAGTTCTGGAGAACCGGTAGTGGAAATTTTGAGTAGTTCGGAGAACTGGTATATACCACCTCTGACTGGCCCCACCCTCATCTATTCTCTGCCTCCCAGTTTATCAGGAGGAAATGGGGATTTTGCAGTAACCTTCCCCTGGAGTGTGGAGGGAATGGAGATTTTACACAGTGGTGGGATTCAGCCAGTTTGCACCAGTTTAGGAGAACCGGTTGTTAACTTTCTGAGCAGTTTGGCACACTGGTTGTTTTAAGAAATCATTAGGGCATTAAATTACCTGAATCCCACCACTGATTTTACAGTATTCTTCCCCTGCCATGCCCACCAAGCCATGCTCACCAAGCCATGCCCACAGAACCAGTAGTAAAAAAAATTGAATCCCACCTCTGATCCACATCTTGCCTGGTGGGGCTTTGGTTAGAAGGCAGTATTGCAGGCTCACTCTGCCCACAGCTTAGAGTTCAGTCCTGACAGGCTCAAGGTTGACTCAGCCTTCCATCTTTCCGAGGTCTGTAAAATGATCGTTGGAGGCAATATGCTGACTCTATAAACCGCTTAGAGAGGGCTGCAAAGCATTATGAAGTGGTATATAAGTCTAAGTGCTATTGCTACTTCTTGGACTGACCTGTAAGATTTTCAAAAAGTGTTGCAGAATGCACAAGGCCTTCTAACTCAAACTTCTAACTATAGAAGTTCTATTACTTCTATAGAAACGGTAGTAAAACCGGCGGGAGGCTCCGCCCACTGACCCCAACATCATCAGAATGCTTCTGGGCATGTGCAGAAGGTTCTGGGCATGCGCAGAAGAGCATGTGCGCAAGCAAAGCAAGCATGAGTGCCCAGCCCCATTGCGAACTGGTAGTAAAGGTAAGTAGAATCCATCCCCTGGTCTGGATCAGTGGTGGTATTCAGGCGGTTCTATCCAATTTGGACGAACTGGTAGCAGCGGCTGCGGGAGGCTCCGCCCACCCACCTGGACGTCATCATGTCCCATTTTTGACGCTCTGCGTATGTGTGGAAGGCTCTGTGCATATGTGGCAGTGGCGCGTGAGCTCACATTTGTGAACCGGTAGCGAAGGTGAATACCGTCCCTGGTCTGGATTCATTTCATTTCATTTCATTTCATACCTAGAAATCTTTGTCTTCCAAAAGAGACCATCAGATTCATGTCCAGATATTTGATTTAAAATCTGAACCAACATCTGCTGGAAGGAAATCTGTCTTACTCCATAAAAAAGGGGGGGTTAGATTCATTCCTACCCTCCCAATCTTCCTAATTTAGGCTGTTTTTCCCTCAATGAGTCACAAATTGTGCCATCCTGATGTAAATGAATCACATGCTGAATCTCCATTCTAATGGAGACTATGCTTCAAAAGCTCAGAGCACAATAGAAAAAGCTTCTATTTTGGGGATGGCTTTTTGGGTTTCAGAAATGTTTTATGTCACTGCCTACACTTGCTGTAAAGCTCTGGCATTATGTAAATTAACATCTTAATCCTAAATCCCAAGCAACTGTGTCATTTACATAGCACCCCGACCTCATCAAGGCACAAAAATATACACATCTCCTTTTGTTCCTTCTTGAAGGGTAACAAAAGCAAGGGGTTGGGGAGAGAAGAAGGTAAAGGACTCTATCACAAAAATAATAGCCATACTCACTGCAGATCTCTAATTTCCTGTCTTAAAGGGCATTTCTTATATATTTTAGGAAACTAATTAAAAGTAGAATACAAGCAAAAAAAAAAAAAAAAGAGGAAAGAATTCCAGAAAACTTTTTTTTTTCCGGGAGACTTTCTGTACTTTAGCTTACCCAGTAAAAAATGTCCAGGGGATTCTGGACCTTTCACATAGCTATAAATCTCTGAATATCACCAGTCTTTTATTTTACTCCCTTTAGAAGTCCTGAAAGTATGAACATGGGAGGCGATTCATTTCTGTTTCATCTGCTTTCCCCTTTGAAGGTGGATGAGGCTTGAGAAAGAGTTCATTCTAATGCAATGGACTGCAATTTGTTTTTTTTTTCCTACTTTCAAACAGATGAGACCAGGGTGACATAGAGGGACTAGGGAGCTGGGTCTGGAAATAAGAAACACCGGGGAAAAAGATGTGCTCTTAGCATTTTTTTGCCTGACCAACTCAGTTCGGAGTCAGGCCATCTGAACAATTAGCAGGGACAGTGATTCACGCTCAACTTCCCTTCTGCAGCAAATATAAATGGACTCAAATGTGGCTAAAAGTCCTGTTTAATTAGCCTGCTTGCCTGTTTTTTATTTTTCAATGGCTACTGTTTCACTGATTATGAACAAAATGGAGGTAGGTTAAAAGCAACCCAAATCTTAAGGGCTCTTGTGGGAATAAACAGAACAATAGAGTTGGAAGGGACCTTGGAAGTCCAACCCCTTGCTCAAGCAGGAGAACAAGGTGTCGCTTACCATTTCAGACAAATGGTTGTGCAGTCTCTTCTTGAGAACCTCCAGTGATGGAGAACCCACAACTTCTAAAGGCCACCTGTTCCACTGATCAGTTGCTTTAGCTGTCAGCAGAAATCTTGTATGATCTATTTATCACATAAGAGAAAAGGACAGAGGAAATAGGAACCATCTAAAGGGGTCTAAAGGGACATGGTGGCTAAGACACTGAGCTTGTCAATCAAAAGGTTGGCAGTTCAGCAGTTCGAATCCCTAGGGCCGTGTAATGGGGTGAGCTCCCGTTACTTGTCCCAGCTTCTGCCAACCTAGCAGTTCGAAAGCACGTAAAAATTGGAAGTAAAAAAATAGGGACCAGTGGTGGGAAGGTACCAGCATTCTGTGCACCTTTGGCATTTAGTCATTCCGGCGACATGACCAAGGGACATCTTTGGACAGCGTTGGCTCTTCAGCTTAGAAACGGAGATGAGCACCACCCCCTAGAGTCAGGAATGACTAGCATATATGTGCGAGGGGAACCTTTACCTTTTTAAAGGGGTTGTAAGCACCTTGATATTCACAAGCTTCATATTGATCAATAACAACTGTAACAAGCCATGATGTCCCTATGATAATATGCAAATAATGCAATTATACCTTATGATTCTTGACAAATGTATCTTTTCTTTTATGTACACTGAGAGCTTATGCACCAAGACAAATTCCTTGTGTGTCCAATCACACTTGGCCAATAAAGAATTCTATTCTATTCTCTCTCTCTCTCTCTCTCTCTATATATATATATATATATATATATTTATTTATTAAATTTGTTTGCCCCCATCTCAATTATGCAATGGCATCATGACAACTGGCACAAGTATATAAAATACATCATTTATGTGATGGTAACATAAATAATGGGGCCTGGTGGCTCAGCAGACTGATAGCATTGTGATTAACACCAGCTGTCTGCAATTACTGTAAGTTCGAATCTCACCAGGCTCAAGGTTGACTCAGCCTTCCATCCTTTCTAAGGTTGGTAAATTGAGGACCCAGTTTGTGGGGGCAATAAGCTGACTTTGTATAAATATACAAAAGTATGAAGGCTATTGCTTAACGCACTGTAAGCCGCCCTGAGTCTCTGGAGAAGGGCGGCATATAAATCACATTTTTTTAAAAAAAACATGATGCATATGTCAATGTTCGTCTCTCCCTGCTCCCATGAATGCCCATGTTGCCGATTCCAGTTTTATAGGAAGTAATCTTATGTTCTGCATATATATTTCTTCCTCCAGAGTAACATTTGAAAGAGTTAAGCATGCAACAACTCACAAATGCACAACTCACAACTCACAAACATCAAAAAAAATGTGTGACTGCCATATTTCTTTGTTTTATCAAGATACTGAAAATGTGTCAACAAAACCTCTATGCATCGCTTTCTTATAGAAACAAGCGTATTTGTGAGAAATCAAAACTTTTACTATAAAGAAGGGGGCATTGCTTATAATAATTAATATCACTTTAAATATTTAAAAGCATGTTATCAGTACATGTGGTGCAAGCAACATTTGTAAATGCAATGGGTGGATATAGTTTGCTTCACAGACATGGATATCTAATTAAAGAAAATGAATGATTGGCAGATAGACATCAAGCTGGGATGTGTCACCCAGGTTATAAAAAAAAAGCAAAGCAAAGCAAATGAATGACAAATAATAGCTTTTGCAAAATTGGAATGCTTTAATTGCTGTCAGTCATTGATTGTACATTATTTTAGTCATGCTGGAGAGATTACACTTACCAGTTTAAAATGTTGTATTGCATGGATTTTGATGCTTGGGATCAACTATTCTATTTCAAAGTTTTACTGCTAAAAGGAGATAGGAAGAATATTGATGATCAAAGAAGCCTACTATAAGTTCTTATGAGAATTGCTATATATATATATATTTTCATGAATAGGGAATCTGGTCCTAGCATTCAATTTCATTGTATATCAAACATTTCTGCCTCTGTTCTGCTGAGCAAAATTGCACCAAGATTAAAACTGTAAGCGTTATGGTTGCCCTTAAGTCCTGTAAAATGGATATATTGTCTATAATAGTGCAGAATCCAATCTGGGTGAGTCACTGAGACCAGAGCAGGGTGGGCTTCAAAAATTTTAGCAAGGGCTTCTCTGCCCAGTTGCTGGGTGGGCGTGGACATGGTGGGCGTGTTTTTGCCCTCCCCGGGCTCTGGAGTCTTTCCTCGAGCCTCCAGGAGGGTGAAAATGGCCTCCCCAGGCTCCGGAGGCCCAAACTTCCAGTAGGCCCATTTTTCACCCTCCCCGAGCATCTGCGCACACCCCGCCCTTACCTGCATCCAAAAAATGTCACATGGGGACTCCTAGGAGGGACGGGGTGGGGCAGGTGGAGCCAGCCAGGAGTGGGATTTGGGAGTTCTCCGAACTGCACAAAATCTTAGCTAACCCCTGTGAACCTCCAGCAGCCTACCCCTGGACCAGAGGTTTAGCCTTCCAATCTTTTGGACTTGGGCTGGAGCTCATCCTCAGGGAACTTCTCTCTAGCAGAATGTGCTTCGGAGGTGAGAACTCAGCAGCACAAGGAAACAACAACCAGTGACTTAATAGCAGCCATCAACACCCCAATCAATAACTAAAAAGCCACACACAACTTGGCACCATATAAACACCACACACCGAATAGCTCAAAGCACATATTCTGCTAGAGAGAAGTTCCATGAGGATGGGCTTCAGCACGAGTCCGAAAGCTTAGAAGACTAAATCTCTGAACTCAATGACCAACCCAGATTGGATCCTGCAACATTATCATGGGACACATATATTTGCCTTCATTTATTTCCACAATGGTTGTTTTCTTTTTTTTTTTATGAAGTTGAAGGAAGAGGAGGACATGGAACATTATAATGAAAGTCTTAAAAGCCAAAAAGCAGTGGAAAAGTGGATTGGAGGAGGGAAGGGAAGGTAAATATGACTTATTGACAGGAAAGAGCCAGGTAATTCATGATCCAGTTTGTAGACCTTTTGCCCCATATAGAAAGAAAATGTTAAGACAACAGTATGCCCATGCTTCTGCTTTATTAAAAGAAAAACAATATATACACATATATACATATACATATATATACATATATACCAGAGGTGAAATCAGAAGTGAAATCTAAACCAGTTTACTACCGGTTCGCTGGCTGAGCATGCTCAGTGCACATCATGCACCAAATGTGAAGTGCGCACGCACAGTGCACGCCAAAAGGAGGCATGTGATAAGTAGAACAGCACGCGCGCGGGGGGGTAATCAGCTGTGATGCACAATCTTTTTTTTTTTTACTTTTAAAAGCATTTTTTCTACAACCTCTTTGGCTGAAGAGATAGTTTAAAAAATGCTTTTAAAAGCCTCTGATGATCAGGCAACTCAGCTGGGTTCATCAGAGCCTTTTAAAAGCATTTTTTTACAACCTCTTCATCTGAAGAGGTTGTAGAAAAAATGCTTTTAAAAGTAAAAAAAAAAAAGCCTCTGATGATTGCGAAGCTCAGCTGGGCATGGGGGGGGGCAGGGATTTTTGCTACGGGTTCGGGCGATCCAGTCCAAACTGGGAGCATTTCACCCCTGGGTGAAATGCTCTGAAGTCTGCTACCAGTTTGCTTCGCTACCAGTTTGCTTCATGCACACACGTATGATGCGTGCCAAACGTGCGCTTCGCATGCATGCGCATCACAGGCACTACCATGCAGTGGTGAAAAAGGAGGATTAAGAAGCTTTTTCTGAGGTAAGTAGAGCAGCGAGTAAAGCAGTAGAGCAGCGAGTAAGTACAGCAGCGAGTAAAGCAGGATTTCGCGGCACAGCTGATCGTCACACAGCTGATCATCGGAAATACCGGTTCACATGAACTGGTAGCATTTTTTTATTACCGGTTTGGGTGAACCAGTCCGAACCGGTAACATTTCACCCCGATATATACATATATACATACAGACATACAGACATACGTGTATGTATGTCTGTATGTCTGTATGTATGTCTGTATGTATCCTTCTGAATTCAGGGGGCCCACAGCAGGGAAATGAACTTAGCAATGACTGTTCAAAGAAAGGTAGAAGTTATCAGAGTCCTGAATTGACTGTGTAAAAGATAAGAGACACGGTGGAGCCAAAGGCAGATGAAAAAGACGTGAACTGACGGAAAGGGAGATAACATAAAATTGCAGCTAGCACAGATGAGAATAGGATGGCTGAAGCAATAAAAAAAAAAGTAGAAAAAAGCACCAGAAGCATTTTTTGTGATATACCTGCAGGTCTTGGAAACACAAAGACAGCAGGAGGGGTGAAAATACAGAGAATTATGTCCTCCAACTTAAATTCAAGCTGGAACACACATTCAGAAATGTCATGCAATTGTTAGAAAGCACTGTTTCAAGACTGAGTTGTAAAACTATTGGCCTGAATAATTGATATTAACACAGAATCTCAGAATTATAGATGTGGAAGAATGAATGCTAAATAAAGTTGTTTGCTCTGAATCACTGTTAAATTAATGTATCTAAAATGCATTTCCCAAATTAACATTGAAATACATTGATCCTTTTAACTACTAATTCGACTGTTGTGATGGGATTCTTAAATATATATTTTTTAATGAGGGGTACAAAATTATATATCCAACTGCATACAAATAGACACAGGATATATTTATTGAAATTTATCACTTCAGTTAAACTAGGTTTAGGTACTGATTAAATATTCAGTGTGGCTATGGAATATACATGCCATATTGTCTTTGTCAGATTTAATTGCTGGACAGGCTTTTATTATATTGTTATAAATCTAGGTATATGGTTTTGTTTCAGTAGACTGATGCTTATATGAAATATTAGAGTTTATTAGAATTCTATTATTCAGATGAGAGCCAGTTTGTTATAGCGAGTAAGGCTTTGAGCTAGAAACTGGAAGGTTGGGAGTTCTAGACCCAATTTGGTCAGCCTCTGAGAATTAGACATAATTGAATGGAAGTGTGTGTGTGTGTATATATATTCATTCTTCCATTCAATCATGTCTACTTAGATAGCTTAAAGTATTAAAATAGCAAAAGAGAAGAAATAAATCAACATTAATTACAATTTAGGATCTCAATCTTACAAGCAGGAAATTGCTTGGCTTTTAAATCTGAAGTCCTAATAAAATAATACAGCTGATAACTAGATGTTATATCTTCCCTATTATTTTTTTTTCATCCCCCCTTCCCAAACTCTCTGTTTTCCCAAGGATTCTTAAAAGTAGATACTCTAAATATACTCCCTTTCCTCAAGCAGAAGTTAAAAAGCTGTTAGTGGTTAAAAAAATGACCAGAAAAGTATTTCTTGATCTTCATGATTGTTTGAACGGTTTCTTATAGGATTTGAATCATTCTAAGCGATGGTATTTTCTCATGTACATAACTTAGAACACAGGATATATAATGGAATGTAAATATGGTTTATAAATATAATCTGCAAGATGCTCCTTAGATTTTTAGCGTTGTCTTAGAAATCCATGTACCACTGAGTTGGATGACATCCCAATAAAAATTCATTCTACTTCTAGAGCAACAGTTTGTGAATATATTTGTAGCCAGGCTATCTGAGAGAATTGTTCTTTCCCTATAAATCAATATGTTCACTCTGAACATATGAGGAGGTATTTTTAGCGATGCCAAATTTGGCAGAGATACATCTTGTGATGACTTCAATAGTTTTGTTTATTTAGATAAATAGGCATCCTAGGACAGGCCACAATGATATCATATGAAATAATGTAAAATATGAAATTTGCATCAGTCACACCACGCAACTTACATTTGCATGGTGACATGATAACTTTACATGCTTGGCTTGAATAGCCATGTTCTCCAGAACATACCCGTGTTTCCCCGAAAATAAGACTAGGTCTTATATTAATTTTTGCTCCAAAAGATGCATTAGGGCTTATTTTCTGGTTAGGTCTTATTTCGGGGGAAATATGGTACTAAATGCATCCATCTGGCTGACAATCTTAACTTAACTTAGCTTACTTTGGGGGTAGGGGTTATATTATGAGCACCCTGAAAAATCACCTAGGGTTTATTTTCCGGTTGGGTCTTATTTTTGGGGAAACAGGGTAGATGAGGACCTTGATGGAGACAGAGAAGGTCCATTATCATAAATAGATAAATGTGGCTTGAGCCCATATAAAGAAATAAATTTATGGTAATATCTCAGACAATCAACTCCCCAATTCATAAGATTATAAAAGGAGGAGGAAGAGAAGGCCATTCACATTCTGATACTCTAGCCATTTTAATAAAAGTAATTTGGGGCCTACAGTACATGGAATATTTTTTTAGTCTGGTCAATCCTTCTTTGATTTGCCTTTGAACTAGTTTAATACCATGACGCTAAAGGATTGTAGAGTTGTGCCACTGATCATAATTCTTTTGTTTTAAACTGACTATAGATCAGTAGTAGAATTCAATTTTTTTTTACTACCAGTTCTGTGGGCGTGGCTTGGTGGGCATGGCAGGGGAAGGATACTGCAAAATCCCCATTCCCACCCCACTCCTGGGGGAAGGATATTACAAAATCTCGATTCCCACCCCACTCTGGGGCCAGCCAGAGGTGGCATTTGCCGATTCTCCGAACTACTCAAAATTTCCACTACTGATTCTCCAGAACCTGTCAGAACCTGCTGAATAGCACCCCTGCTATAGATTGTTTTTTTTATGTTTGTGTCATGATTTTTAAAGTTGTTTTTATTGAATTGGTTTTTACCTGTGATCCATCCAGAAGTGTTCAGATGAGATTTGTATCTATTTAGATATTTAGATCAAAATAATAATATTGACAATAGTAAGCATTGACAAAATCACCATCAATCAATTTCCACAGGCAGCTTTACTTGGAACATCTTACATTCTCCAATGGTACCTTTAACATCATCAAATAACATCTGCCTATCATGGGTACTTAAAAAGGATTTGATAATGGACAAAAATACCAAATCCAGTCTAAGCTATTAGCTGACAAGCGTAATGTGTTTTATTGATTGTAACAAAACTTCCATCAAGTAAATACAGTACTCAGAAATCCATAGTTAAAAATATTTAAATGCTAAAAATTTCAACCCACTGTTATGGCATTAATCCAAGTATTTCTGGGAATCTGTGAAGAATGGTAATAATTCTTTAAACTACAATTATATTCACATTTATGTGCAGGAATCATGTTTGAACTCAGTTCATTGTAGACATCCTTTATGATTGCCTATAATCTCAGTTTCAGATTTTCATTTGGCAACAATAGTATTAGTAAATGGATTTGCCTTTATTATCTTCAAATGAATATCCCGTGAGGATCAAGCCTACTTAATTTAGCAGCCTTTAAAAGCAAAGAATGTCAATCTCGGCTATTATTTGTGAGTAGTCTGATTTTTGTTTATCTAAACTGCCAGGCAATGCTTTTAACACTTCATAATAATCTCACTCTCAGTTTTTCTCTTTCAACATTTGTTGAATGGCTGCTTCACATTCCACAGAGAATTACTTTGCAGCACCTACATTCTGTAGGTACAATTACAGAATTGTACAATTATCAATACAACTGTTTAATTCAAATTTCCTGCAAGGTTTCTTTGGTTTTCAAAGAGGACAGATTGCAGGAGGTATTTTTTGTGTTTTTTTTACGAGACAATCTTTTATATTAAGAAATATGCTTCCATAAGTCAGAATATTAACTATACTTTTGAAATATGTCACCTAAAGGTAGTCCTTGACTTGCAATAGTAACTGAGCTCAGAATTACATGTGTTAGGGCGATCATTAAGTGGGGCACCACGAAAACATGTCTGATTTTACAACTTTTAGGAGCAATTAAGTGAACATGTAGTTGTTAAGTAAACTCATTTTTCCCAATGGGCATTTTTTGCCAGAAATTGGAAGTAAACACCAGAAGTTTCAAAAATAATGTGGGGAAAAAAAATGATGATCACATGAACAAGGGATGCTGCAAATGGCTGTAAATGCAAGCTCGTTGCCAACCGCCCTAAATAGATAGATAGATAGATAGATAGATAGATAGATAGATAGATAGATAGATAGATAGATAGATAGATAGATAGATGTCTTTTTAAGTTAAGTTAAGACGCGGGAAAACACCTGAGATTTTAATTTTTTAGATAGATAGATAGATGATAGATAGATAGATTGTATGTGTACACACAGTATACCCATACAACAAAATTCACTTAACACCCAAAGACCAGGTCCAACACACATAATAATCCCCAAACACACTCCCACCCATCACAAAATACCCACCCCTAAACCACCCAAACATCCACACAACAGACCAAGTAATGCTGTCCAACAGCTCACTGATGGTGGCCCTTTAGTTCATTGTTGAGTGCAATTATAGCTCTGGGACAAAAACTATTCAGAAAACGTGTGGTCTGAGTTTTAATTGTTCTGTATCTTCTGCCAGAAGGCAACAGTCCAAAAAGATTGTAAGCAGGATGGGAAGAGTCTCTGAGAATGTTAGGCAACTTTCTCAAACAGCGAGATTCAAAGATGTCATCCAGGGCTGGTAGCTGGAGCCCGATGATATTCTGGGCAGTTTTAATGGTTCTCTGTAGAGCTTTTTTGTCTGCTACAGAGTTGCTCCCATACCATGCAAAATGTGAATACATAACTGTGAGGGGTGCGTGCAGCCATGGGAACTTTAAAATCGGGTCATAATTAGTTCTGGAGAGGTCTGTCATAGTAACTTCAAATGGTTGTTAAATGAGGACTAGCTTCAGTACGGACTTAAAAACCTGCTATCTCAGTCTGACTGTCCCAGATTAAGAGTTAAAGATTTAGAGATGCTAGACTCTGATTTGTTCAGGTTTTGGTGTTGACATTACCCTAGACCTGAGTTCTGCCCCAAGTTAAGATTGTCACAGAAGTATTTATTTATTTATTTATTATTTATTTATTTATTCATTCATTCATTCATTCATTCATTCATTCATTCATTCATTCATTCGTCAAGTATGTATTACATAATATATATAAGTATAAGCATGAATTGAATACATAAAATGAATACAATTAAAAGGAACATTAGAACAGGGATGGTAGGCACGCTGGTGCTCTTATGCACGCCCCTTACAGACCTCTTAGGAATGGGGTGAAGTCAACAGTAGCCAGTCTAAGGTTAAACTTTTGGGGGGGTTGGGATGAAACCACAGGTCATGTAGTGCATTCCAGGCATTGACCACTCTGTTGCTGAAGTAATATTTTCTGCAATCTATTTTGGAGCGGTTCACTTTAAGTTTGTATCTATTGTGTGCTCGTGTATTGTTGTGGTTGAAGCTGAAGTAGTCATTAACAGATAGGACATTATAGCAGAGGATTTTATGAGCTATGCTTAGGTCATACCAAAGGCGGCGTAGTTCTAAATTTTCTAAGCCCAAAATTTCAAGTAGCATTATTCCTTTTCTTTTTTTATTTAAGATTTCAGAAGAAAAGAAGACATTTAAAAAAGAGAAAGGGGAGACAGAATTTCAAGATTGATCAATATAGAAAAATTAAAATTCTGTGCTATGGAGAAAAGTGTAGGTCAATAGTATTCCTTTTCCTAGAGTTTTGCAACTGGAAGCAATTGTTCCCATAGGCTATAAAGGATGTTTCCCTTCATCATCTCCAATCCCAGGAGATATTTTCCAAGAATAATAACTTTCATTAAAGGGTACCTCTACTTTATCATGAGACTTCCCAAATTTATCAGTCTAAGCATCTGGATCAGGGGTCAGCAACCTGCGGCTCTGGAGCCCCATGTGGCTCTTTCACCCTTCTGCTGCGGCTCCCTGACATTCAAAATATGTGTCACAAACGCCAATGTGCAACACCCACTGGCACGGAGCTTTTCAACCCCCGGTAGGCCAACCATGGATAAATCCAAGAAAAGAAAGGTTTCAGAAGAAAACATAATATTTAATTCAACTACATATGCTAGTTTTGTGGCTGCTCAAGAAATAGTCAGGCACGGGAAGGGTTGTGTGGCTCCCGGTGTTTTCTTGTCTGTGGGAAATGGGTCCAAATGGCTCCTTGAGTGTTTAAGGTTGCAGACCCCTGATCTGGATTAACAACATGCATAGCCAATCACAGTGGTTGATAATATGTTGTTGTTAGTTTTTTTATCCAACTTTTTAATAAATATATATTGGGTCAACTCAAGCTGGTAAATACACACACACACACACACACACACCCTTTGGTTACTTTACCTATAACAACAATTTTGTGAGGTGGGTTAAACTGAGAGGACAGAGCCGGGCCCAAAGTCACTCAGCTGGCTTTCATATCTAAGAGAAAACTAGAACTCCCAGTATCCTGATTTCTAAGCCCTCACCTTTACCACTATGCCAGATGGGTTCTCTTCTTACATATCACTAACCTTATTGTTAGCCTCTGCAGCTCTTGAATTGCATTCTGCAGTTTTCTTATGCCAATCAGAACATGAGTGGCACCATTTCTGGTGATCTGTGTGTGGCCTTCTGCATTTCTCCAACCAGTTAATTTATTTGTGAGTAGAGAAATAAATAAATCACCTCTCCAAGTTAAGGCCCAATTTTCCATAAATGTCTTAACAGCAGGACTCTATTGGTTGAATTAGTACAAAAATGACTATTTTCCTATCTTTAATGTTTAGATTCCTGTGATGTACCTCCTAAGAAGATAGCTCTTAGGAGATATAGCAACTCAAGTCCATGTATTATTGCAATGTGATTTAAATAGAAAATGGACTCTTGAGTAGTTTAACAAAGTGGAGTGAACAATGGCCATTAATAATGGCAGAGTGCCAGGCAGCAAAGGCCCAAGGCATTCTTCCCGGAGGTCAGCCACAAAGCACATTCCAATTCATTGCTTTTTATTTTATTTCATTTTACCATTGCCCACAATCAGAAATCCAATTACTGCTTGTTTTGTACATCAGTATCTTCATCAACAGCATGCGAGAGAAAAAGCAAAGGCATAGTTAGTTGACATTTTCTTAGCTGTAGGCAGATCTGATTAATGAGACAGGTTCTAAATTAGCTTTGTTTGTTTTATTTTGGTTTTTTTCCCCTCCTCCACTGATTCTACTCTCCAACCAATCCTCATGCCAAGTTGTTGTTGTTTTTATACTATGAGATCCTTCTTAAAATGCTGTACCTTTTAAACCACAAATAATAATGCTGGAATTTATTGAACTTTTTAAACTTTAGTAGCCATCTATTCATGTCCTGCTTATCCCTTTAACATAATGGGATATGATTTGGTATTAATAAGCTTACATCCACCCATTTAGATGAATCTGAAGGCAGCCAGAGCTAGTTCTAAGTAATCATGTCAAGCAGAATCTGTCAATTAAACTCATACGAAGAAGGCTTTCGGCAGGCTATATTTTATCCTCATCTATATAATAAAAACAAGCTTATAGATATTCAGATATTTGCCGGAATGTGTAAGAAATAAAATGAAAGGTTCTAATTACAGGAGCTGTTCTATGCCATTTCAATTCAACAGTGTAAAATATAATTCCTCATCAGTTTTCTAGGTCCTTGCTTATATTACACAGGGAGGTCTTTCCCTTCTCCAAAATAACTTTCTTACGGTTGCAAAATATCTATGGAGATTCTCACTGATGGCTATCCCAAACAGGCTTTTTTCAAAAGGCAACTGGACTTTGTTTTTCCTTGAAGACGTTTCACTTCTCATCTAAGAAGCTTCTTCAGTTCTGAACTAAAGGAACTTCTTGGATGAGAAGTGAAATGTCTTCAAGGAAAAACAAAGTCCAAAGATGATTTTTTTTTTTTTTGAAAAAGCATCTTTGGTTGCAAAATCCCACAAGAACTCATAATTTCCTTCCTGAGAAACCAGATCGGTGAAGAATGCCAAATCTCCAGTGCTATTCCTAGTTTTTTTCCCCCGTAAAAGATACTTTATAGACGAGTGCTATTTCTTTACACTTAGAGGGGATGGTTGTATTTTTAATAGCTCTGTAATAAAGAAAAATGGAGGCCACTTTTGTTATATTTATTTGAAGTTGTTTGTTTTGACATTCTCTTTCCCTCTTCTGTTAGTTTGCATTTTCATGTATGATGTCAAAACCTAATAGAGATATTATTATTTTTTAAAAAGAAAAGATTGGCTCATTTGATTGTACTCATTGAATGGCTGAAAAATATTTTGATATCCCTCATGTGTAGATTTCATTTTTTTTTATTCCAAAACAACTGAATGAGGTGATACCATGTAATAACAGATTTGTTGATTCATAATAAATTTAATATCATATGATATCACCCCATTTGGTTATTGTGGAACCGAACAACTTTTCAGTTTCCATTTCAACAAAGAAAGATAGCAATAATGGAAAATTAGTAAAGTATCAAAATGTCCTTAGAGAACCTTATATAACATGTAAATGTATAAAGAAAAAAAACATCAATGCTTCTTTGAAATAAATGTTTTAAGGATGTCACTATGCTGGCAATTGGAAATAGATTTGTAGCTGTAATCAAAAGCTTTACTCCTAGTAGATAAATGTGTAATAATACAGCCTTTAAATTCTATAAATTGCTTAAATGTCAACTCTACGCATTTATTTAAATATTAAAGAATCTTATTCAATGCTTTTACTGAGCATATTCCAAATGTTTTATAATATTATCAGTTTTATCATCTAATCATGTTGTCAATAGAACTTTGGGAAATAGAAAAAAAAAAGATATGCTAAATTGTGCTATGTAGCAACATGAATACAATATAAAAGCACATTAGAAGTCTCATAAAGCAGCTGAAAGACAGCAATAAGCAGTTCCATTTTCCATTATGAAGTCTAGCTGATAGTTTTTGAAGGATATTCTCATGAGAAAAGGAGGAAAACTAGAGAAATCCGGATATTTTTTTAAATGGGATGCCACTAATGACAAGGGAGTTTTGTCTTTTGTCATCGCCTCAAGGATACCTGAAGGGAAATCTCTCTCTTTTTTTTAATGTTTTATTTACTTTATTTGAATAAAATGTAAAAATTCCATTTCAATCAAACATTGTGTTGTCTGGGTAAGTTGTTTTTAGGCAGCCGTAATCAAAATGCTTACAATAACATCCATCACAGTAACATTGATATTATAATAACAATAATATTTAGCTTGTCTGTTTTATCAAATTTCCATTTTAACATTTATCCTTTTTACGTCCCTGCATTTCTAACTTCTATTTTTATTGTCTAATAATTGGTAAAATAAGTCCCATGTCAAAAAATATTCAGTTTCTTCTTTGTCCTTAATAGTAAGTGTTAGTCTATCCATTTCTGCACATTCTAATATTTTCTTAATTACACTCTCATCTGTTGGGATCTCATCACACTTCCATTGTTGAGCATATACAATTCTAGCTGCAGTTAATACATGTAAAATCTCTTAAATTACCTACCAATGTTAACTATAAAACTGATTCTGCCCCACTCATGCTCAGTAGACTAGAAATCTTCACTTCACTTCACTTTGATCAAGGTTCAAACAAAGCTGCTTCATTTAAAGTGAAGCTGGTTTACCTCAATACAATTCATAGCCCCTCTTAACTTTCTTTCAAAGGAGGCATACCACATAGAAGGTTGATAGGAATCTTCTCCTCATAGAATTGCTCCAAGTGTTGCTTGGCTTATGACTAAATGGTTAAAACAACAATATATACAGTGGTACCTTGCTAATCAACTGCTATGAAACTCATTGAATTTAGTACTCAACATATTTTCACATGAAAATTTTGTCCTGGTACTCATTGTTTGTTTAGTACTCAATGCCAAGCTAGAACTTGTCTGTGTCAGCTGCCTTGTGACTTACTACCTTACTTCTTATGGGAATAATTTGTTTGTACTCATTATTTTTGGTACTCATTGCACCTCCCAGAACCAATTAACAATGAGCACTGAAGTACCACTGTATATTGTTGTATATATTTATATGTGCAATATACAGTATATATGTTCTTCCGAATTTAGGGGGACTTATCCCAAAGAAAAGGAAATGATTAATGTTTCCTGGCTCAAAAAATAGGCATTGTTGGGCATGATGGGTGAGAGACAAAATAACTTTGCACTTTAAAGGAAACTAAGAGATGCATCAGGCTCAGAATTGGCTCAGAAACGAGCCAAACTATCAATTGGCTTGGCAGAGTGCCAGAGGATGGCATCATTTATTTAAAGGCATTTACCCTTGTGGTTTCTCTGCAAATGAGATTACCATATACTGTCAATACTACATCTCTAGAAGGGGCAGAGGTCACCTGTATGGCATGGGAATGAGGCTTGTAGCAAAACCGCAGAGTTGAAAAATCTTGCACATAATTCTAGTTGTGGAGACAAAAGAAAAACAGGCATAGCTTTATACAAATACAGGGCTAGGAATAATTTACTACAGTTTTACATAAGGCAACTAGCTTAAGGAAAAATCTAGAATGTTCTCCTCAAGCTACCCTACTTTTTCACTCCTATCTTCTGAGGGCTTGGCTAAAATATTGATGAAATGATATCATCTCAAAATATCAATATTTGGGGTATAATGCAATCATGTTGGAGGCACATAGTGAGGTAAATTCTGCTCCTCAAACCAGATAATTTATTCAGAATATTTCTCATGCTGTTTTAGAAAGAGAATCATGTTTGAACATGACGAGCTACAAAATCTTTGCATGGTTGAAATGGAAACCATATAAAACAGATGTTAGACTGCTAGTAGCAAATGCCAGAGTCTCAGAGCCAATAAAAAACTAACCATCCACTATAATAATCAATAAAACTTAAAAATATGCCCCAAAATTTCTTTACAACAACAACAAATCTACAACAGGAGAGAGGGGAAGGAGTAGAGAGAGAGGAAGGGAAAAGAGAGGAGAGGAGAGAAGAGGAGAAAGAAGAAAGGGAAAAGGAGAGGAAGAAGAGGAGGGGAAAGAGGAGGAGTAGAGGAGAAGGTTAGAAGGGGAGAAGAAGAGAGGAGTGGGGGAAGAGAAGGGGAAATAGGAAAGAGAAGGAGAGGAAGAATGAAGGAAGGAAGTAGGAGGAGAAACAGGGGAAGAGAAGTCCCGAAAAAGTAAAAATGAAAAATGAAAGTTAAAAGAAAAGATGAATGAAAAATGATGGAAATGACTGTACATGTATATGTGTTTATGAAAAATAAAAATAAAAAACTTAAAAAAAAAAAGAAAACTAACCGTCCACTATAATAATCAATAAAACTTAAAAACATGCCCCAAAATTTCTTTACCACAACGACAAATCTACAAACATTCTTCAGACTATTGAGGGTGATTTGTTCCTTTAAAAAGAGAAAGCCAAACTATTTATTTATCTTAGGTTTTGTATTAACAGAGGCAGTAAATAATACATTTTTCCCTTGGAAAATGTTGTTAGACTAAGTGTGTTCCATCAATAATGTACCACAAGGAACCCTTCGTGTCTTGATTTAAACTCTAAAACTCATTTATTATTGACCAGATGAGGTGGAAAAAATGAGATTACATTTTACTTGGAGTTGTCAAGTGCTTCATTTAATATATATCTTAGCCCTCTTGGTATTCAAATGACAACAGGCTCTGTACTCCTGTGCTGTTCTGTGGCAATGACAGGGTCAGGTGTTTTTGCTTTGGGAAGGCAAATGCTTTCAACATATGGTACAACTTGTCAAAAATGCGGTCTTTGTAATTGTCTCTTGGAGGCCAAACCTGCACGTACATTTCTTGTCCTGCCATTATTGTTTACATCTTAAAGTGATCAGCTCCTGAGAAAATAGCCAGCTCACTATGACTTTTCTGCAGCTTATTCATTGATCCTTTCTCTTTTTTAAAATCATGAGTTAAAAGATAAAAGTTTTCCATGTCTAGTCATGTCTAACTTTAGGGGGTGGCGCTCATCTCCATTTCTAGGCTAAAGTAGCAAGCATCGTCTGAAGATATCTCTCTGTGGTCATGTGGCCAGTCAGCATTGCTATACACCAAAGGCACACGGAATGCAGTTACCTTCCCACCAAAGTGGTACCTATTGTTCTACTTGCATTGCCATGCTTTCGAACTACTAGGTAGGCAGGAGTTGAGGCAGGGAATGGAGCTCACCCTGTTGTGCAGTGCTTGGGTCTCAAATCCAGGGTGTCCAGCTGACAAGCTCAGCATCTTTAACTACTGAGATATCGTGCCCCAAAATTGCTCCTGGAAAAATAGCCAATTCACGATGATTTTCTGTGGCTCGGTCATTGATCCTTTTCCTTTTTATATATATTATGTGTAAACTAAAGGTAAAGGTTCCCCTCGCACATATGTGTTAGTTGTTCCTGACTCTAGGGGGCAGTGCTCATCTCTGTTTCAAAGCCGAAGAGCCAGCGCTGTCCAAAGACATTTCCATGATCATGTGGCCGGCATGACTAAACACCAAAAGCGCATGGAATGCTGTTACTTTCCCACCAAAGGTGGTCCCTATTTTTCTACTTGTGTTTTTTATGTGCTTTCAAACTGCTAGGTTGGCAGAAACTGGGACAAGTAATGGGAGCTCACCTCGTTACGTGGCACTAGGGAATCGAACCGCTGAACTGCCGAACTGCCGATCGACAAGCTCAGGGTCTTAGCCACTCAGCCACCATGTCCCCATATTATGTGTAGCGTTATTCAAATTTGAAGAAGAAAAAAAAGTAGCTTATATCCATTCAGTGGTGGTGTGATGACGATGATGATCATGGTGGTGGTGACAATGATGGTGACAACTACTAGAACTACTGCCCCATGCTTCAGATTCAAAGGCAAAAAGGAGTTTAGGAACATGTAATTGATACACACATAAGTAGTCTTCAGTTCTTTAAACCAAACAACCTTCTTCCAGAATCTCAAACTGTCACTGCAGAGGTCAGTCTCATGATCCCAGGAATAGTAATAATTACCTTAAGCCATTTCAGAGAGGTGCTAGAGAGCTCCCATGTACTTTGAAGCAGATCACAAAAAAATATACAGATAATCAAACAACGTAAAGTGTAAAACATGAAATAAGAGAAACAGAAGAAAACAGAAACCTCAGTAAAACTCTCCCATGGTATCTTCGGTTGATCTTAGAAACTATCCCTTGGAGATCTAAGTAAGGCATGTCAATTTTCCCTCTAAATGTCAAGAGCAGCATGAAAAAAACGGGGAAAAATGGGTTCTTTCTCTGCCCTCCACCTCTCCCTGCCACAAATAATCTTGAGAAACACAGCATTTATTTATGTCTGCTCTGGGCTCTTTCTTCCTTAGTGGGGAAAAAAATTAGATAAAATTGATCCTGAGCTAAAGGGAGTAATATCCAAACACCTCTGAGCATACTCAAGTGAATTGAGCATGCTATTCATTTAAAGGTGTGTTTAGTTACAGCCCTAATTTGACTCTATAAAAGCCTAGATCACAGATAAACAATCCATAACTTCCAAGCCACTCATGAACTGGCCTACTTTCCTATTTTCCAGTAGATTCCTAGCAGTTGCCAAAAAAGCCAACACAGTTCTAGGCTGCATAAACAGAGCAATAGAATCAAGCTCACCTGAAGTGTTAATACCACTTTATAATGCCTTGGTAAGGCCACACTTGGAATACTGCATTCAGTTTTAGTTGCCACGATGTAAAAAAAATGTGGAGACTATGGAAAGTGTGAAGAGAAGAGCAATCAAGATGATTAGGGGACTGGAGGCTAAAACATATGAAGAACAGCTGCAGGAACTGGGTATGTCTAGTTTAATGAAAAGAAGGACTAGGGAGGACATGATAGCAATGTTCCTATCTCTCAGGGGCTGCCACAAAGAAGAGGGAGCAAAGCTATTCTCCAAAGCACCTGAGGGCAGGACAAGAAGCAATGAGTGGAAATTAATCAAGGAGAGAAGCAACCTAGAACTAAGGAGAAATTTCCTGACAGTTAGAACAATTAATCAGTGGAATAACTTGCCTCCAAAAGTTGTGAATGCTCCAACACTGGAAGTGTTGGATAACTATTTGTCTGAAGTGGTGTAGGGTTTCCTGCCTAAGCAGGGGGTTGGACTAGAAGACCAACAAGGTCCCTTCCAACTGATAGGATATTATGATTCACCATTCTTGTGCATGGATAGACATATATTGATAATAGACTGTAGGTTATAGATATGATAGAGGAAAGAGGAGAGAAGAAGAGACAGAGATGATGATAGAAACAGAGGTAGAGAAAAACAGCTAAGAGGTCTCTTCTGATTATCAAATTATCAATATTCTGATAATTTGATAATCTGGTAATTTTGGTAATCTCTCTTTAATACTAGCAAATCATTCAGTGCCTCCAAATACATATTAATATCTTCCTTTTGATCAACATTTCTTAGTGTCCGGTCCATCAGAAACTATGTATCTCTTACAGATATAGAAGCATCATATTATGTTATTACTCATAATAATACATGACAATCTACTGTGACAAGTGTGATATATTTGTAAGCAGCCACAATACATTATTAGAAATAGATGCATGCCTTGCTATATAAGTTTGATTCCCACTGGCTATAGGCGATGTCAGAAATGTTGAAAACTGCTTGCATATGCATGGCAGTCTGCAAAAGCTCTTAAAAATAGAGAGCTGCATAAAGGAAAAAAAAAGTTAAGACACGGCACTGTAGATAAAATCCAATTCCAGCCAGACTACATTTCTAAGGGCAACACATCTGAGAAGAGTCATTTAGCTGCAAGAACACTGACAACAAACCCCTTTGCTAGTTATTGAGGTTGTAATTCACATAACAATGTCACTAAGCAGTCAGTGAAAGCAGGATGGGTGGGAAGTGGGCACAGATGTAATAACAACATTTGCTAGGCTCCAATTCTGCAATATTTTTTTTTCTTCCTGCATCTTCATACTGCCTTTCTCCAGGTGGCCCATTTGCTGACTGACTTTAACAAATGGCTCCCGCATCTTTGCGGATGCTGCTACGAATACAGAAATGCCCAACATCACCTTGCCAGGATTATGCTCTTTAACATAACAAAAGAAAGTGCATGGCATTTATGAGCAGAAAACTTTGATTAAAAAAATGATGGCAGCTTGGTGGGTGTAAATTGAGATTCCAAGGGAAACACTTTGAAAATTTCCCCTTCCTTCTTTCTATCTTTATAAATGAAGGATGTAAGTTTTTTTTGTAAAAGAAGCCACTGTCATTGTTGTTATTAACAATACACAGACACACAGGCACACACACAAATGTGGATAGCCATTTGGCCTGAATTGTATAGAATTTCCTGCCAAGGGCAGGGACTAGACTAAAAGATCTCCAAGGGCTCTTCCAACTCTATTATTCTATTATTCTATTATTCTATCTATATAAGAAAATGCAAAGATATTACAATGAAACAACACTATTTAGGCACAGAAACCCTATTAACTATAACCTTCAACTCAGAGGTGGGTTTCAGCAGGTTCTGACCAGTTCTGGAGAACCGGTAGCGGATATTTTGAGTAGTTCAGAGAACCGGTAGTAAAAATTCTGACTGGCCCCGTCCCCATCTATTCTCTGCCTCCCGAGTCCCAGGTGATCGGGAGGAAATGGGGATTTTGCAGTATCCTTCCCCTGTCATGCCCACTAAGCCACGCCCACCAAGCCATGCCACGCCCACCAAGCCATGCCCACAGAACCGGTAATAAAAAAAAAATTGAAACCCACCACTGCTTCAACTTCACCTACACATGTGCACAGAAACACACAGACATACAGACCAGTATTTTTAATAAAAATTTGAAAGAAGTGGCAGTAGTAAAGGTACTTTTTCAACCATTTGAAATTCTTCTAAACTGACAGGCTACCCCCATGTCTAACTGAAATCAGAAACTACTCAAGACCGTTGAAAGAGATTTTACATTGCCCCCCCCCCCAGTTCAAAATAATGTGAAAATAAACACAAGTCTGCCATGACTCCAGAAGGATGGAAAGTGAACAGTTTGTTTTATGTTCTGGGGTGAAATCCAAGGACTGGGAAAGTAAAAGTATTTTTTCCAATGGAAAGAAATGAACACATTCAGCACAGGGGTGAAATGCTCCCGGTTCGGACCGGATCTCCTGATCCGGTAGCGATGGAGGCGGGTGGTTTGGAGAACCGGTAGCAAAAATCCCTGCCTCCCCCCCATGCCCAACTGAGCTGCGCAATCATCAGAGGCTTTTTTTCTTTTAAGTGCCTCTGACGATCCAAGCTCTGATGATCCCAGCTGAGTTGCCTGATTGGCAATCAGATAACTCAGCTTGGATCGTCAGAGCCTTTTGAAAGATTTTTTTACAACCTCTTTGCCGAAGAGGTTGTAGAAAAAATGGTTTTAAAAGTAAAAAAACAAAATTTGCCATGCCCACCCAGTCACATTACCCCCCACCACCACCACCAAGCCACACCCACAGAACCGGTGGTAACAAATTTTAGATTTCACCACTGATTCAGTATCCATGTTTAATTTATGGTTGTATTTGATGTTTGAGTTTTATTATATCCTGTAAAATGCTTTTCGATTTTCAACTAGCATGAAAAAGTGGTATATGGATGGAAAGGTAGGTAGATAGAATAAAGTTGAAATAGCAACCCATTTTATACCCTTTCATTTTTGTCAGCAATATGGTACCAAAATCTTGCAGCTCTACTAAGTATTTGTAAGGATAATTCTTCACACAGCCTGTGCCATCGACCAATAGAGAAAACAAAAAAATAAATAAATATAAACATTTAATGATTTTTTTTAAAAAAAACCAAATAGGTCAATCCATTTAATTACAGTTCTGTAAAATGAAATGATACGTAACAAGTCATAATTTAGCATGTTAATGGAGGTATTCTTTATATATATATATATATATATATATATATATATATATATATATATATATATATAAATAATTTTTTTTAATATACATCAATATCAACACATGAACAGTGAGGCATCTGGATATCATTCATTTGAATACAGGTAGTAATGATAGTATTAATATTATTTGTTATTTAAATCATACTTATGTAATTGTAATAATATTCTTCTACATATTTGTATTAAAATATAAGCCTTCATTATTTAATTGTTCAACATATTAGTCCCCCATTCTAATAATAATAACAATATCATTAGAACATACATAGTATCACCATCTTTCAACCTCTAATCTTTGTTTCTAACTATTACTTTTAATATATTATATAAAAAATGTGCATAATAATATTCCCCCTATTTCTTGTGTCTGCCTGTATAGTAGCTCCTAGCAAAGCCAATCTTGTGTTACAAAACATTTCCTCTATCCGTTATCTCTTGCCCATTTTAATATTTCAATTCTTATTCATTTTTTTACTTGCCTCCCAAATTGGGTCTTCATCTCTGTCTACCTCTTTCCTGGTTAGTTTAGATATTTCTTCCATCTCTACTATCGTTCACTGCCAAACCTCCAGAGGATCTGCCCAACTCTCCATTTTCTTTTCAAAGATATCTTTCTGTTATCCAGTATCATTTTTTGGTCTTTTAGCATATATTTTCCCTGAATTGCTTCACAAGTTTTTATTACCTTTTCCCTCTTATCTTCTTGTTTTGTTTGTTTATTTAGTTCTGCCTTTTCCCCTGGTCTCTCCATTGCCTCCTCTATTTCCTGGGCTTTTTTATCATTATTCATTATCCCTTGTGGAGCACTTTCTAACTTCCCATTTATATTATTCATTAAATCCATTATCTCCCTGTGATTCCTTGTCATAATATCATGAATGCTTTGAAACATCGCCACCAATTCTTTTTGCAACCCACTTATTTCCCCCAGCTGAAACATCTTGCCTTCTTTTTTGATAAGTCCAAATATCGCTCAGATAATCTGTCAATGTTCTATCACTGCCCTAGAGTCTCAATTATTTTTGCCCTCAGAAAGTCAATCTGCAAACCTGAGTCCTGATGTTGCTCCTACAGAAATACGGTAATATGGTTCTTTATATTCCACAGTTAGTCAATTTAGCTCTTTTTAGGTGATCCAGGAAAATTTTCAAATGTCTATTAATGGAGGTATTCTGATGGATGGAGCTATCTTTGGTATGATCTTACTGAAACATTATTGATTGATTGATTCGATTGATATAACAATCCATCTCACTTTGACTTGACTTAAGGTGTATAGCTATAAAATAAACACCCCAAATGCATAATATATAAAATAAGTAACACATATGGCAGCTGGCCATCCTCCAGCCAAATACCCACATAGCCAGGAGTTGGTTAACCCTTAGTGGACTATAAATTGATTATAACAGTATCTTTGAGGGGAAAAAAACCCTTTATACTGTATATATAACTTTTCTTCTGAGCTTTTTGAAAATAAAATCCATCCCTTCTAAGTTGATATTGAATAGATAGATGATAGATAGATAGATGATAGATAGATAGATAGATAGATAGATGAAAGAAAGAAAAAAGAAAGAAAGAAAGAAAGAAAGAAAGAAAGAAAGAAAGAAAGAAAGAAAGAAAGAAAGAAAGAAAGAAAGAAAATTAATTTGTGGTGATTGTACGGTTGTAACAGTTGTTTTCAAATGAGGACAGGGAGGAAGAATCTGTACTTCAAGCCTATGGATACATATAGAGCTTTGTCAGCCTAGATCAGGGGTCAGCAACCTGTGGCTCTGGAGCCGCATGTGGCTCTTTCATCCCTATGCTGCGGCTCCTTGTCACCGGTTGGCTCCACAATTGATAGGGCTTTCGGTTAGGACAGGTAGAGAAGAAAGGACGCCATGCTATGAGGAGACTCTGTGATGGGGTGAACCAGACTTCTGGTTGGGAGAGGAAAAAGGATGCCGCACTAGGAGGAGACTCTATGGTGGGGGAACCGGACTTCCGGTCGGCTCCAGAAATGAACGGGGGGGCTTCCAGTTAGCACCTTTGTGGCTCTTTGAGTGTTTAAGCTGACCTTAAACACTCAAAGTGTTTAAAAGTGTTTAAGCTAGGCCGACCCCTGGCCTAGGTATTATAAATAAATTGTTTTGTTTTTTTTTTGAGAGAGAGATTTCTTCAATAGAAACAATAAAAAGATATTTCAAATATTGTTACTCAGAAATACAAAGAACAAAAATAAAGCAGAGCTGTTCCTTTGGTCTAATTTGTTCTTGGAGATGCTTTTTTCCCTGCCAGCTGAGGAAATATTTTTCCTTCAGCAGAGAGCTTCATTCAGATTGCTACACTTATCAGCAACACCTAGCTATCTAATCTGATTACCATAATGTGATGAATGTTATTGCCGTTAACTGTAATGAGCACATTCCTTAACAGCTGGATCGCTTGACCTGGCAAGATGGCAGAATGTTCAAGAACTAATCATTGCTTTCCATTTGCTGATGGTGCATTTAATATTTAATGGGCACAACAGTGAGAGAGAAATAATTTTAAAAATGCTATTGCATTAAAGGCACTTCGAATTAGGGAGGTGTGGCAGTCTGAAGGTATATATCAAACTGACAAAGCTTCAAGCAGAGTAACCCTTTGAAGGAAAGGGCCAACATTTTCCTTCTGAGTGTCAAATCTGATTGGTTGCAACTTGAAAGCAAGGAAGCTCAATTCCAGTTGAGAGAAATGGCTAGTGAGGTCAAGTCAACCTCCTTCAAAGTTTTTTCTTAACGCACGAAGGTAGAGCAACTCATTTTTCTGCATCAAAGCATTGCCTCAAATTGGATTGTTCCAAGTATACAAGTGAAACCAATGCCTCAAACTGAAACAGGATCATTTTCCAACTTTCTACCAGAACAATGATCAAATTTATTATACATACCAAGGATCTTTCTAAGTACTGTTACTCAAAGGTCACTGTAAAAAAAAAAAAAAAAAGTGGTTGGCAGACAATTTCGTGAGAAAACTTTTTTGCTCTAGAAGTACATTCAGATATGAAGAGAATATCCATATTCTGAGGCACAGCCTTTGGTGTTTTTATATTTATTGAATAGAAAATTTACTGATTTATTCATTTGACCCTATCAAAAGTATAAAACCAATACAAATATATAAGAAAATACAAAGAAAACAATAGGACATGTTCAATATGTTCAATATGAAGAAAACAATTGTTTTCTTCATGTCACTTAATATATTTGTACCGTATGCTTATTGAGATGGACTACATTCTACGAACTGAATTCCCAAATTCTTACCAATGGCCATGCTGGTTGGGGAATTCTGGGAATTGAAGTCTAGATATCTTAAAACTTCCCCATTTGGGAAACAAGGATCTAAATGAGAACTAAACAAATAAAATTATAATTTAGCAGCACATGTAAATTAAAACCTGTGATTTTCCTATTGTTATATGTAGCAGCACAATATCTAGAGACAGAAAACTACTGGAGTGCTGATTTACCATCAGAGTATCAAGTGTTTGGAAGCGAGAGCTTGGGAGCACAAGGAAACAATAGCTGACGACTTAACAGCCACCCACCAATACCCCTAACTAAAAAGCCGCACACAACTAGGCACCATATAAAGACGACTGACAGAATAGCCCAAAACACACACACTGCTAAAGAGAAGTATCTTGAGGATGGGCTCCAGCACAAATCTGAAAGCTTGGAAGACTAAACCTCTGGACCCAGTGACCAATCCAGATTGGATCCTGCAACATTATTGTGGGATCAGGGGTGAAATCCAGCAGGTTCTGACAGGTTCTGGAGAACCGGTAGCGGAAATTTTGAGTAGTTCGGAGAACCGGTAGCAGAAATTTTGAGTAGTTCGGAGAACCGGTAGCGGAAATTTTGAGTAGTTTGGAGAACCGGCAAATGCCCCCTCTGGCTGGCCCCAGAGTGGGGTGGGAATGGGGATTTTGCAGTATCCTTCCCCTGCCATGCCCACCAGGCCACACCACGCCTACCAAGCCACATCCACAGAACCGGTAGTAAAAAAAAAATTGGATTTCACCACTGTGTAGGATGTATATTTGCCTTCATTTATTTCCATAATAGTCACAATTAAGTTGTGACATTTGAGCCTCCCAATATATAAGTAAATGATCCACTTGTTATTTTTATACTTCAATAATATTTTTTAAAAATCCCACACATAGAAAACTGTCATCCTGGGGCAAGTGGGTAGGGAAGAGTCTGGATCTTTGTTCTTTGTTCAGTATCTGAAGACATATTGATTGGTTGGTCTTGATGAATAGACTGCAATTTATCGTACAAGCCTGCTTTTGAATTCTGAAATGGTGTAATGCAGTCAAGTTGACTAACAAAAAATTCTACTCGTGTGTGCATCGCTAAAAAGCTCTGTGTTAAAATTAAAATCAGGAAACACTAACTTTCAGTTTCAATCAGGTGCTTTGTGATACCTCATTTCATCGACACAAAAAATCACTTGATATTTACACAATCAGTGAATCATGTAAATAACATAGTTGGAGTCAAGGATAGTATAAGGATATGATTTGAAAAGTGAAAAAAAAAAGGCACGATTGCTTGTCAAGACATCTTGGCCAGTGGATGAAGTCTGCTGAAAAGTTTCTTTCATTTTAGCAGTAACTACATTGTCTATCCTTTCCCACGGTCTGTAGAATTGAATTTGTGGTGGCATGGGGGCACAGTGGTTAGAATCAGAGGTTGGTTTCAGCAGGTTCTGACCAGTTCTGGAGAACCGGTAGCAGAAATTTTGAGTAGTTCAGAGAACCGGTAGTAAAAATTCTGACTGGCCCTGCCCTCATCTATTCTCTGCCTCCCAAGCTGATGGAGAGGAAATGGAAATATAGCCTTCCCCTGCCACGCCCACCAAGCCATGCCACTCCCACCAAGCCACACCCACAGAACTGGTAGTAAAAAATTTTGAAATCCACCACTGGTTAGAATGCAGTATTGCAGCCTAACTCTGCAGACTGCCAGGAGTTTGATCCTGACCGGCTCAAGATTGACTCAGCCTTCTATCCTTCTGAGGTTGGTAAAATGAGGGCGCAGATTGTTGGGGGCAATGTGCTGACTCTGTAAACCTGTTCAAGAGGGCTGCAAAGCACTGTGAAGCAGTATATAAGTCTAATTGCTATTGTATCATAACACATTTTTCCTTACAAGCCCCTCTGGATTCCAATACAAGCTGTACAATGGATTTTTAAAAAAAAAAATGAGGACATTTATTCTCACCTGAAAATTAGGTCGTTTCAGTGACCTAATAATAAAAGTATAACCAAACAAAACAAAACAGGAATGTATTAGGTCAAACTAATGTGAGATGAATGAAAGCTGAGGTGAGGAAACTATATCAAGATATAATTAAAAATGGAGAAAGCAGCAGGAAGGGCTTAGCAAGTAGGGACATGTTGCATAAATTGTTGATTTATTCCATTCACACTTTGGGTCAGGGAGTGAATGTAATTTCCTTCCATTTGTTGACACCAAAGGGACGGGGAAGGTACAGTGGACAAAAATAAAATCCTAGGAATTTGTTTCAGAAATTATAAAGTTTACCCATTAACGAGAAACAAAAATAGGCCTCTCGCTTAAAATAAACAACTCATTAGTTGCTAAAGATAATGACATACTGATTATTAAATTAAAAAAAAAAGTCAAACATATGTTTCTGTTACTTAAAGGCATAACATGTAAACATACAAACAGATAATTCCTATACATTCATATTCGATGAAATCAAACTCCCTCCAAGGCTCATCCCTAGGAAGAAAAGCACATAGAATAAAAACTTACTACAGCAAAACCAGCAGATTTTAGAGAACACTAAATTTCTCTGGATCAAAACCACCACCACCAAGAAAATGAACATGCCTAAAGATTTTGTTTTTCATACATATTGTCACATGTAGGCAATGTATTGGTTAACCATATTATGAATTTTAAAATACATCCATACTCTTTGATATATAATCAAATAGTGTATAATTTGATGTATAATCAAATATATCTTACAGTCACCTTGCAGAGAAGATGGATGGCATAAAATTTAATTAGATAGATAGATAGATAGATAGATAGATAGATAGATAGATAGATAGATAGATAGATAGATAGATAGATAGAATATTCATGAACTGGAATAGGGTATAGCAACAAGGACAGCCAATGAGAGCTGAGACAGGAAGAAGCTTGGGCATGGCTCTGTAGCTCTGTGCTCAGCTCTAAAAGCTGAAACTAGTCTGCTGACTGAAATGGAAAACTTCTCTCCTCTGCCTGTGTTTGCTTGTAATTACTACCATGTTGGAAGAACCTGTCATTGGTATTGTACATTTACTTATGTGTTATATTATATATAAAGAGAAATTAATGAATCCTGCTGAATCAGTTACCTGTGTGTGCTTTCTGAATGTGATTGCTGCTACAAACTCTGACATAAATAAATAATAAAATATCTAAGGGCATTTTTTCGGCCAAAGAGGTTGTAGAAAAAATGTTTTTAAAAGAAAAAAAAAGCCTCTAACAATCAGGCAACTCAGCTGGGATCGTCAGAGGCTTTTAGAAGCATTTTTTTTCTACAACCTATTCGGCCAAAGAGTTTGTAGAAAAAAAATGTTTTTAAAAGCCTCTGATGATCCCAGCTGAGCCGCGTGATCATCAGAGGCTTTTTTTTTTTTTTTTACTATTAAAAACATTTTTTCGGCTGAAGAGGTTGTAGAAAAATGCTTTTAAAAATAATTTTAAAAAGCCTCTGATGATTGCATGGCTCAGCTGGCATGGGGGAGGGGCAGGGATTTTTGCTACCAGTTCTCCGAACCACCCGGCACCATTGCTATCGGATTGGGCGATCTGGTCTGAACCGGGAGCATTTCACCTTGCTTTAGAGGGACAACAGGGATTATCGTGGATATAAATCTTGGTTTAATGTATGATCAAACTGGGACAGGAATTCTACAGTACTGAGGCATCTTTGTTGTTGTTAGGTGCAAAGTTGTGTTCAACCCATCGCAACCCCATGAACAACGTTCCTCCAGGCCTTCCTGTCCTCTACCATCCTGTGGAGTCCATTTAGATGAATCCATAAGATGCGGCATCTTAGAGGTTGCCAGAATACGATACCTTAAAGCAAGCCTATTCTCTGTAATTGAAAATGATGTATCAACTAACAGAAATAAACATTCATCCCAGGAGCTTACACATATTGCCTAAATAAGGAAGTCTTCTTTGTAGAAACAGAACAGTATGTAGACAAATTGCATGCAGGTTGTTTAATTTTATGTGCTTAGCGATGCAGTTATCCTATTTACTTAGAAAATGCAAGTTGAGTTGCTTAACTAAAAGTGACTTAAGAGTTGCTTAAGAGTGCTTAAGATGGACAGCCAAATAAATCTTTTAAATAAATAAATCAACAAACAAATATCCTTAATAGTTTAGGGTGACTTACATCCACTAAAAACCAAGCCATACAAAACCTTAAAACATAAATGTGCGTGTGTTTTTTTTTAAAAGAAAGCCCATAAAAGCTGAAATGGTAGCTATCAAAGACCTGGGAATATAAATATGTATTGAGCTCCTTTCTAAATGAATTAGATGGTTGGCTGATCACCCAAATATGCCCTTACTATTGAAAAATCCTGAAATGGTCATTAATCTCAACAATAGCCATGGTGATGGTACTCATACATTGATTAATTATATGCTATAACAGGTTAGATGTGATAAAGACACCATAAAAAAAATCATTGTAAAGGAATAATTCCCATTAGGTTACCTTGCTAAAACAGTAAATCCCTTAATATAATTTTAAAAATATCAACTGCTTTTAAAAGGGAGATTTACTTTCCTACCTTCTTATAAAAATAGCAACTATAAAAAAGTTTCATCACTTTAGCTCTGCCAAAACATCTTAACACATAGATAGGCATAGTTTGCTTTATTCTATGGAATTTTAAAAGCTGGGAAGGGCACCTTGAAATGGGGAGCATCCCAAGAAATAGAGAAACCTACAGTATACAGTGATATATTCCAGGGTATATTCAGAACTGCAGTAATGCTTTTGTTCTTCTTCTTTTCCTTTACACCACTTCTTTACTTTCCCCCTTTTCTCCTTCCCCCTTTTCCCTCTATTTTGTTTTCATCTGTATTTTATATTACAATTTTGCACGAAGAATCTCTACAGTTAAAATACATTCCTTAAGCTTCAGGCAAGCACCTACTGATTTTAAACTTTTCACTCTAATTAAGCTGATTTTTCTTTAAGAGGGAGGGTTATAAGAGTGACCCACAACCAGAACTCAGATTGCACAGATGGTGCAATGCAATATCATTTAACAGCCAAGAAATATACATGAGCACAGGAGGAGGTAGATGACTTATTAATATTGTTCCTGTAACATTTAGATTTTTATGAGGACATCAAGAAAGTTCAAGAGAGCCCAAATGAAAGTTCTATCTCTGGCATATTACAGAATTCTGCATGCAAACGGCTAATATCAAACACAGAAGAAAAGTGCCAATCTACATAATTAGAAGAATACAGTCTCAACTAACAGAAGCTACAATGAAATCTTTCATTGGTCGGTATCATATTTGGAGCAAAAAAAAAAAAGAAGAGCTGTCATGTGTTTTCCTGGATGATAAACACTACTCTCAGTGATATGCAATTCCATATATACTGCACAATGTATTGCTTAGCGCATTGTAAGCCGCCCTGAGTCTCCGGAGAAGGGCGGCATATAAATCAAATTTATATTTATATTTATATTTATATTTTTATATATATATATATAATATTTCGGGTTTCTTCCCGTGTAATTGTGGATATATCCCTAAAAGGGTAGAAGCGACGTTTCGGCAGAATCCCATCTGCCATCATCAGGCTTATGCCAGTAGTCATTTTGCACTAACTGACGTTGGAATTTCAAATCTGGTGCTGGTATTCTGGGATGGCTGCACCTTTTCATTCTGATTGGTTGGGAGTCCCAGTATGTATTTATTGGCTTGGCTTCGGGTGTATGGTCGGTTTTTCTGCACTAGGTGGCAGGGCTTTATCTTTGTGGCTGGTTTGAATATGATTTGGTTGGGATTTTTTTGTGCAATGTTTGGTCCATGTTCCACATATGGTGTCAAGATTCGTCTATCTATGAGAGCAGGTTTCCAAATAGTAGGCAGACGTGAAGTGTCATCCCGTTTATTCATGCAATATGGTCTTTTTTCCATTTCTATTGCTTCTCTGATTATCCTGCCATTGAGATGTTCTATTTTTGCAACTGTTTTTGTTTTATTAAAATTAATGTTGTGTCCTGTTGTATTTATATGTTGAACTAATGATGATGTGTGTTCTTGCTTTTGTATTGAGTTTTTGTGTTCCTCGATGCGCACACTCATTCTTCTGTTGGTCTGTCCAATGTATGTTGATGGGCAGGAAGCACATGGGATTTCATATATGCCTTGATCTTCTAATTCTATTTTGTCTTTGGGGTTTCTCAGAATGGACGATATCTTTCTATCTGTGCAAAATATGGTTTTGATGTTGTGTTTTTGTAGTACTTTGCTAATTTTATCTGTTGTTCCCCTTATATAGGGCAAGATGGCTTTCCCATTGTTTTGTTCCTCTTGTTGTTTTTTATTCTGTCTTGGTGTTGTATGTTTGATCATATTGATGACTTTATTTCTACAGAACCCATTTGATGTCAGTACATTAGTTAGTGTATATAATTCAGTTTGTAAATGTGCTTCATCAGCCAGACGTTTAGTTCTTGTGGTTAATGTTTTGGCAACAGAGTTTATTTGTGCTGGATGGTGGTGTGATTTGGCGTTGAGATAGCGGTTCGTATGTGTCTTCTTTTGATAGATGGTATGTCCTAAGGTGCCATCAGATTTTTTATAAATTAATACATCGAGGAAAGGTAACTGGTTTTCTGATTCTATCTCCATGGTGAACTTTATTTTGGGATGGAGGCTGTTCAAATGTACTAAGAAGTTTTCCAATTTATCTCTTCCATGTGGCCAGATCACAAAGGTGTCATCAACGTATCTGAGCCATAATTTTGGTTTGTTAACAGTTTTTTCTAAGGCATTGGATTCGAATTCTTCCATGAAAAGATTAGCAATGACTGGTGATAATGGTGATCCCATTGGTGCACCTTTATATATATAAAGAAGGATCTAAAGCATTTTTTTTCAAGAATGCAAAAACAGTATAGAAAATCTATTTGCTGAAGCCATTTTTTCAAGCAGGCTATACATTCAAGAGGTGATAATATTATCTTAATTTGTAGGTCAGCGTCCAGAACTGTTTTAGCTTACAGATGGAAAGGGAAGGGGAAGAACCCGGAGTGAAATCTACTTACATTCCCTACCAGTTCGGAAGTGCACGTGCCGCACACATCATGTGTGCGCACAGACCCTTTGCACATGTGCAAACCCTTCTGTGCATGTGCAGAGGGTAAAAAACAGGTTACTTCCTGGTTAAAACCAGGAAGTAATGATGACTAGGTGGGTGGGTGAAGCCTTGCACTGCCATTGCTACCGGTTCTCCGAACCACCAGTCCCCATCGCTACCAGTTCGGCCAAACTGGTCTGAACCGGTAGCATTTAACCCCTGGGAAGAACTTTATAGAACCTTAAAACACTCATACATTTTTCATGGCAAAAATTGGACTACAGTAAAACTTCACTAAGAAGCATGGAATATAATCCTGACTGAGAAGAGCATATGTACAATTTCAGTTTTCAAACTGAGATGAGAATAGCTCTTGAGTGGGTTCCTCTGAATGTAGGAAGTGCCATGTGTGCTAATTAAGTATAAATGATTTTACTACTACTACTACTACTTCTGAGTGCCACAACACCAACATTCTAAAACTGTGTCCCTATGTACTAGGGATCCACACGGACTTAGTTGATTATCATTAGTGATTGCCTTAGAGGGTCCCTATTGAGCTTTTCTTATAGATAGCCTGTAGCCTATTAATCAATAAATGACTTCTATCACAACCACGTCTGAGGACTAAACATTGGTTCAGCATTAGAAAAGGTTATCTATGCATTTGTAGTTGTTAGTTGTGAAGTCGTGTCCCACCCATCGCGACCCCATGGACAACCTTCCTCCAGGCTTTCCTGTCCTCTACCATCCTCTGGAGTCCATTTAAGCTCACGCCTACTGCTTCAGTGACTCCATCCAGCCACCTCATTCTCTGTCGTCCCATTCTTCTTATTCCCTCAATCATTCCCAGCATTAGGCTCTTCTCCAGGGAGTCCTTCCTTCTCATTAGGTGGCCAAAGTATTTGAGTTTCATCTTCAGGATCTGGCCTTTAAAGAGCAGTCAGGGTTGATCTCCTCTAGGACTGACCGGTTTGACAATGTTGCAGTCCAAGTGACTCACAGGAGTCTTCTCCAGCACCATAGTTCAAAGGCCTCAATTCTTTGGCGCTCAGCCTTCCTTATGGTCCAACTTTCACAGCCATACATTGCAACTGGGAAAACCATCGCCTTGACTATACGCACTTTTGTTGGCAGGGTGATGTCTCTGCTTTTTAGTATGATGTCTAGATTTGCCATAGCTTTCCTCCCCAGGAGCAAGCATCTTTTAATTTCTTGGCTGCAGTCCCCATCTGCGGTGATCTTGGAGCCCAGGAAAATCTCTACCTTACGAAGCAACTAATCAGTAGAAGCTTTCCCCGAGAAAACATGACAGTATATCAAATCAATTATTTTTTGTTTCTACATTCTTATTTGTAGGAATGGGAAGTGCCCAACTTTTCTTCAGATACTGTCAGCATTCCCAGGTACCCCAGACAGGAAATAAGCCAGATGAACTAATTCTACTTTATTGTAAAGCGACATTAACAGAATTTAGCAAGTCTTGAAAGGACAAATCTCCCACTGTCTCTTTTAACCATCTGATAAGTTAGGGAGGGTCATCTGCAGGCTTTCCATCTCTTATCTGATTGTTCCCTAGGCAGCATCTCTCCCCCCTCCCACCTGACCCATCTCCAAGGACATTCCTTCATAGCCTTACAACTACAAATACTGCAAAAGGCAGAAAAAAGCTAATTGTAAGAGCATTCTGTGCTTTCATTTTTTCCCCCCTCAATTGTTGCAGTCGCCTCATTTGCAAAATATTCTCATTAAAATGCTCTTGCTTATTTTCACATAAATCTTTGCAAATAATAATCATCAGCATAATGGGCCACTGGATATTTCCCTGAATCTGAGTTTGAAGATAAGATGGCAGAAAAATACAAATGCTTCTGCAAAATAAACGGCAATCATAAAAACATTAAGACACAGCATCAATTTCACGTTTTTAATAAATAATGAAATGGTCATAAAAATGTGAATGCATTTGAAACAGGGCTCTTGAGCTGCAAACAGCTGTACAGCTTTGCACAAGGAAGGGGAGGGGAAGCAGAACAGGTGACACTTACACCGGTGCCTTGAAAATGAAAGAACTTTTTGTCATTGATGCTTAAATGCTTTCAACTTCTTAAAAGTTTGAAGAAGAGCTGATACAAACTTTCAGAGGAGTATAGAATGCAATGCTCTAAGAAACTGCACCCAGCTCAAAATGCAAGACAGAAAGAGAAAGCTTTGAGCCTCAATACATCTAAAATGACTTTCCTGTGACTGGCTTCACCTTTCAGCCACATGCATCAGGTTAAATCATGGTTTCTTATTTTGGCTTAGTGAATAAATCGCGGAGGCTTTGATGGACCATTCTGTAGCCATTGAAATCCTCCCAATGGTCTGCTCACAGAATTTCAAATATCAAAGGGACAACAGGAGCAAAGGTAGGATTTCTTTTACATGGAAGAAGGCAGATCTTTAAATATCCTGCCCACAACAGAAGTAACACTTTGAAATAAGCCGAATGAAAGTGAGCCAGTCTTTATAGTTATATCTTCTGAAAAAATTGTGTCCGCTGAACAATAATTATTCTGTACTATTCAAAAGCAGTGTTTCCTACTACATTACATGGATTAATCAGTGCCAACATATATCACATCTAGCATCTGGTTTGTAAATGATCAGTAATTATTTTTGTCTATCAAGTCTGCATTTCATTCCCCGTCTCAACACCACCCCACAAAGAGCAGATGTATATTTCCCATTTCAGAGTAATAATAATGACAACATTTATGTCATGAATTTATTCATTACAAATTTCACAAAGTCAAGGGGCTGCAGATTCTGTCTTGTTTGGTTCCTAACTAGTCACCTTGATACCTTATGCTGATTAAGTTAAGAAAAATCAGACCTTTTTCTTTTCAAAAGTGTGTTCCAGTAAAATATAAGACTCTTGCTTTTGAATGCATCACAATTAACCATGCATGCACTAACCTGCTCTTAAATGAACAGCTTGCTGTTAAGTTTATCTGTCTGCAGTTTCTTTTCCAAAGGAAGTTATTCAAAAAAACAACAACACAATATTACCTGAGGCATTCGACAAATTTTAGGAAGATATTTGGAACACATAAAAAAAAAGTAGAAAATTCAGCTAAAATGATAGATGCACCCTGAACATCTCAAATTGCACACACGGTAACCTCGGGAAAAGCAGGCACGGATATATTTGGGGGGGGGAGCAGTGAAGGAAATTACAACTCATGCAAACTGTCCTGCAAGACAGAGTTATTGGGAACATATACACGGACTTAAATGCACCTGCTGGTTGCAATATATTTAACCACAGAACTAGATAGTTATGCTAAGTACATTCTTAATGGATATGATTCTGTTGCAATTCAGTAAGGCACTTATCTTAATTGTTATGTTTGTGTTAGTTTAGCTATTAAATGAACCTGCTGGAGAACAAAAGTGATTTCCAAGGAGGTAAACTGTGCTTAACTTTCCAGGTTCTATTGTATCTCCTTGCTTCTCTGGAAGTAGATGGGATAAAGTTGCTACTAACTTTCCACCAGAGAACCAGTAGTGGCAACCTGCAGATGCCCACCCACCCGGGCGCAATCCCATCCTATATCGCTGTGTTTTTGATGCCACATGCATGTGTGGACGGCGTGTGTGAGAGAATTGCCATGTTGTTTGGCATTGCACGCCTGTGTGGATGGCGTGTGAGAGAGAATTGCCATATTTTGTGATGCCTCATGAATGTGTGGATGGCAGGCACGCACATTTCTGGTGCTGGGCAAACTGGTTGCTACAGTATGTGAAACTCACCTCTGCTTTCCACCAAAGGAGAATTTTGAAATAAATTTTGAAAAGAAACTGAATATTTTTGGGGAAAATCCAAATATTTTCTACAAAGTTTGTCAGCGGAATATTCCACTTCCCTAAATTGTTGTCCCATGTTTTCGCCTCACCACCTCAAAGGATTAGAGCCTCTTGCATAAAAGTTTTGGAAGACAAATGTTGGGGAAAATATTATCAAAAATAAAAAAATTATATCTACTTTCAAGGATCGCATGGGAGGAAATGATTAAAATAAAAAGGAACAACAAACTCTTGAAGACATTGTTCTGTTTGTCGATTGTATAACCAAATCCCACTTACTGTACTTGTAGAGATTCAATTTTCTAGGGTGTCAAATTTCCTTTTATTTATTTATAGCTCACTCCCTATTACCCTATTAACTTATAGGGCAGAAAACATAACATTTATTTATTTATTTTTATTTATTTGTCAACAAGTACAAGGAAACAAGTAACAGTACAGACACAGACATGGACACATGACAAAAATTTTTTGGCACAAATAAAAGGATATAAATAGGCAAACCATAGTCATAAACACATAGAATAATTACATATAAATGGGGACAGTAGGACAGGGATGGTAGGTATGCTGGTGCGCTTATGCACACCCTCTTAGGGATCTCTTAAGAAACATGAAAGGTCCACGGTAGACAGTTTAAGGTAAAAGTTATGGAGATTAGAGAAACTAACAACAGGATCAGGTAGAGTGTTCCAGACATTTACTACTCTATTGCAGAAGTCATATTTCCTACCAGAGAACCTGTAAATACCATCTCTGACTGGCCCGGCCCCCATCTATTCTCTGCCTCCCGAGTCCTAGCTGATCGGGAGGAAATGGGGATTTTGCAGTAACCTTCCCCTGGAGTGGGGTGGGAATGGAGATTTTACAGTATCCTTCCCCTGGAGTGGGGTAGGTGTTAGATTTCCACTAACTTGGCACAAATGAGGCGACAGAGTAACACAACAGAACTGTTTATTCAAGACAACATGAAACAAACTAAACTGAGAACGCCTTGTCAGGGGCTGACAGCTCTTTTATACTCCGAGCCATCAGTCGTACAACCAATCAGAAGACGCTGAAACTCCTGCGTCTTTGCCAGCCCCGCCTCTTGACCAATCCCAGGACAGCGTCCCCGTTGCCGGGTCGCCACCAAGAACACAGCAGTAGGAATGGAGATTTTACAGTATCCTTCCCCTAGAGTGGGGAGGGAATGGACGGCCATACCCACCAAGCCACACCCATAGAACCGGTAGTAAAAAAATTTGAATCCCACCACTGGGCTAGATAGTTCAATCTGCTGAACCTACTGACTGTTAATGATCCAGGTGAGGCTTCTGAATCCTTTTGAACCCATCATGCACTTGGTTTTATTGTAGTTTAACTACCATGCAAAAAAGTACTTATCTCATGTTTAGTCCTAAAGGTGATAACAATAAAATGACTGCATAATGCTACACTGCGCATACAGTAGTCACACTTGGAGCCTGGAGTACCTGGTGGATAGTATTCTGATTTAGTTAAATGATTGTCCATAAAATTAATAAAACACATAAATAACACCTGACCAGTAATAAAGGCTTTTTAAAACACGTCTTCTAGTAGGGATTGAGAGAGTTCACCTGTTTCATTGTACCTAACTTCTAGTATTCCCATACATCTTATAGATAAGAATGAGCAGACAACAATCAATTGTTGTACTTCTAAGTTTCTCCATAATTTCATTTGAGAGATATGATCAAAGGCTTGCTTAAAATCAATAAACGCAGACCTCGATTGCAATCTGTATTTCTCCCCCAGAAAGCAGAGCAGAATTGCTCTATTTTACTTCTCCCAGCTAAGAAACTGCCTATTTACCTGCAAGATAGTTTTTAACTCTGTTTAGTTTAAAGGTTTCCAATATAAGTGTCCACATGTAGGTTTATTTAATTGTATTTAATAGGCAAAGTGGTTGATAATGATCAAAACTTACATACTTTTTTTCAACTTAAAAGTTGAAAGTTTTGTCAATTATTGACAAAAACCCAGGGATTAGGAATTCAGTTTTTTAAACTGTATATGTAAATCATGAGGCCTGAATTGGCACCTACCAGTCTAAATGAATTTTTGATCAATTTTGAGGGATCAGTTTCATTCCCGCTGCCTTTTCACAGTTCAACTCACTGATCAATTTTGGGGACTCTTGAAATAAAAACATATGATGATCAATAGTCAACAGGAATGGAAGTGATCCCTCAAAATTGATCAAAAATTAGTTTGAACTGGTAGGTGCCAATTCAGGCCTCATGATTTACATATACAATTACATGTACACTTTCTTTTCTCCCCACATACTATTGGACTAGCCATCTCTACATAAAGTTCATGGACAGACTTTTCCCATCTTAATACAGCAACATGACATTCCAGAGATGGAATTGCTATCTGTCACCAAATGGACAGATAGCAATTTCCCAAACTTATTTCACTATAGCAGTTCCAAATACATGAAACCTGGTGAATGTGATTCCTGTTATTGCTTAATATAGTGACAAATGTCTGTAGAAATTTTCCATGGTCACATTTTCAGAATAAATACTAGGTGAAAAATGAAGCAAAAGCTTTGTTGAAGATGGTTATGCTAGAAAATATTGCCACCATCTGTGGGAGATTACGGACAAGACAAAGAAACAACATTATTTAATCAGTTAAATGTATTTAGATATTTTGTTTCCTGTTTGTTCTAGCATAATTACTATGTTAATTTCTGTGCATCTTGCATATTAAGTGAAGCATATTCTAAATTCTAAAACACTAATGGCCATTACTTCAGCCTTTTTATTAGCAGACAGGAAATAAATATGCAAAAGCTTGCTACCTAAACTAATTAGTTTACTGTTCATCTTTAAAAAAGAAAAAGAAAAAAAAATGTTTATTTTGCCTGTAGAATCCATATTGAGATCACACCATAGTAATATTTTTTTATGATTGCAGGCAAATATATGTGATCCTGGATAATGTTGTCGGATCTCTCTAAACCTCTGGTCCCGGTGACCGACCCACATTAGATCCTGCAATATTATTATTATTATTATTATTATTATTATTATTATTATTATTATTATTATTATTATTATTATTATTATTATTATTCCTTACAGTTTTTGCAATTTTAGCAATATAAATTTGGTATTTCACCCCAGTAATAAACTCAAAATTCAAGAGTGCGACAAAGAAAGCTATAGTCTAAATGATTTGCCTATATATAGATTTTTTTTTTAAGTGGAAAGCAAAGCATTTGTCAGAATTGTTGTATGGTTACTTTAACCTCTTTTCTAATACATAAATCTGAGTTTAGAGAACGCTTAGATTGATAAATTTCCAACCAGAGAAGTCTGCTACTGGACAACATATGGAAACAATTTATTTAATTATTATATTTATATGCCCCCCAACTCACTTTATAAGTGATTCTGGATTCACTCTAGATTTATTCATTTTATATCTCACTTTTCATGAGTTTGCATGAGGTTCTTTCTTTCTTCATTTTATTGCCACAACTTTTTTTTTTTACCTTCTAAGCAGTGGTGGGATTCAAATAATTTAACAACCGGTTCTCTGCCCTAATGACTGGCTGGGTGGGTGTGGCCATGGTGGGCGTGTCCAGGGGATGTGACAAGCAGCACTCGGCCTCCTGCACCCCATGTGGGAGCAAAAATGGGCCATGGGGGGGGACGTGCCACTTCCCCACACCCCATTTTAGTCCTATGAGGCCTCCCTGCACTTACCTGGGAGCCAAAATGGGGTGCATGGGGACTCCTGGAAGGGGTGGGGTGGGGAGAGGCAGAGCCACCATCAATTTAGCTACCAGTTCGCTGAATCCCGCCACTATCTCCAAGGTTGGGATTACAAAGAATGATGAGATCAAAGTCATTCGGACTATTGATCAATGCACACATCTATACTTTGTATCTCAAAAGATGGCTGATTTCTGCCTGAATACATTCAGTGATAGAGATCTCAAGATCTCTCTGGGAGATCATGCTATTATTGCTTGCAAAGTTCTTCTCCTACTCTCAGCAAACAACCAATTGGAATCTGCTTTCCTCTTTTTACATCCACACCAGCCATATTCCAAGAGACAAATTATACTAAGTTTCCTAATGTGGACTTCAGCCAAAAACAAAACACACACATACAAACCCCACCCAAAACTGACTTTTACTATATCTAAAGCTATTTCTTTAGTTAGTTAATTAATTAATTAATTAATTAATTAATTAATTAATTGGTTCGGTTTATATGCCGCTCTTCTCCGGAGACTCAGGGCGGCTTACAATGCGTTAAGCAACAGCCTTCATACTTTTGTATATACCTGCTTAGTAGGGCTTTCGGGCCCCCCTAAGTGGTGTTCTTTTTTATACAAAGTCAGCTTATTGCCCCCACAATCCGGGTCCTCATTTTACCTACCTCGAAAGGATGGAAGGCTGAGTCAACCTTGAGCCTGGTGAGATTTGAACTAGCAGTAATTGCAGGCAGCTGGTGCTACTTAACAGCACTTTAGTCCACTGTGCCACCAAGGCTCTTATAATTTGTCTGAATTTGTCAGTGAAGAGATATCAAACAACAACAACAAAAGTAACAAAAGGAAATGACTGCTGATTTTGATGGTATTCTCTGCCACAGGAATGTGTGGTTAATTACCGAGTGAAATTCTCTACTAGTTTCTCTACTACACTCTGTTAAGCCTAGGTTAGTAAATGCACTATCAGAAAATCTAGACAGGAATCAGCTTGCTTACTTTTCCACTGCCATTCCCCTTGCAAAGATTTGAGGGTTGCAGTCAAAGCTTTTTTTTTTTTTAAAGTTAAAGAAAATAAATTCTCCACTAAATCAGGATTTTTTTAAAAAAAGTTCTGTAGCTTTATTTTCAGATCAGTCAACTTAATCCTATTTTGCAGAATCAAGAAGTAATTAATTGTGGATTAGAGAGCAAAACATCAGACCCGAGTCCAACTAAAAGAAAATTGTACAAAGGCATTTAAAAACAACAACAACAACAGATTAAGTACCGTGTTTCCCCGAAAATAAGACTTGAGTCTTATATTAATTTTTGCTCCAAAAGACGCATTAAGCCTTATTTTCTAGTTAGGTCTTATTTTGGGGGAAATACAATATTAAATGTACCCATCTTGCTGACAATCTTAACTGGGGCTTATTTTGGGGGTAGGGTTTATATTACGAGCATCCTGAAAAAATCATCCAAGGACTTATTTTCCAGCTGGGTCTTATTTTTGGGGAAACAGGGCAGTTACTGAGATTTTATTTCTATAAAGAAACACAACAGAAAAGGGTAGAAAGTTTTAGATGGTAAAGACAAGGCCTTCCTCCTAATTGTGATACACAACTTTATAAAGCACTATAAAAATCAATATATAAAGAATATAAAGAAATAATAGAATTTGTTAGCTTTTAACGGAGCATTCTACTGAATTGCCAATTGACAACGATTTAGATCCCAACTGCCTTCTAATATGACGCTGAGGGTTTGTCTCAAGACAGAGTTTGCACATCAATAAGTAATCTGCATTGGAAGGAGCCCAGCCCAACATGCATTAAATAGCTTTTCAATATGTGCTTTTTACTGGCTTGGTTTTAAAGGGCAGGAGATAGAATGTCAGCACTGGGCATGAATCTCTCAAGGCTGATGGGGAAGCAAAGCAAATGAAAGTAATAAGCTCAACTTAATGGAAACAAGCTCATTACTATAACTGTTCTGCCAATCCTTCTGACAGAGGAATCCTTGGCAGCAAATAATTGTTGACTGCCTACTTGTAACCATGGAGCTAGTACTCTTGACACTCACCTGCTAAAGAGAGAAAGGAGACATCAATCATATCAAACTGTGCCCTGCTCTCCTCTTAATGGCAATAATTTCAGCAAGGACAATGCATCACTTCATTCCAAAAGAGGCTTTCAGGAAATAGAGATTTTCCTATTTTCTTGAAGCAGAGCTCGCTAGGGGGAATACAGAGAGGGGCTAAATTTAAGCCACAGCTTTCCAGCATTGATCCCCAAATCATATCTTCACGAGTAATGAAAGGGGTAGAAGAGAAAGCAATTGTGAAGGAACAATATATTTGGACATGTATACAGCAAAACTGATACCTTGCTTTTGGGGAAGGGCGGGGTGTTAGGGGATGAAAAAGACCAAACTGGTCTAGCAAAAGAAGAATAATTGCGATCCAGTAACATGTGAATGCAAGAAGAGGAAAAATAGACTGTCCTAGTTTTCAGGCTCTAGGACAGTGATGGCTAACCTTTTTGCCATCGTGTGCCAACAGTGTAGGGAATGTGTTGGGGGGGGGTGTCGCATGCACATGTGCCCATGTCTATAATTCAATGTACCCCCCCACGCATGTGCATGTGACCCCCTCATGCGACCCCCGCTTTTGGCACGTGATGGCCCGGTGGGCCCAGTAGGCCCATTTTTCGCCCTCCCCAGGCTCCATAGACTTTCTTGTAGCCTGGAGAGGGTGAAAACAGCCTTCCCCACCTGCCCTCCAAAGGCCAAAAACAACCTGTTTCCCGACTTCCAGTGAGCCCGAAAGGCCCAATAATCAGCTGGCCGGCGCACACATGCATACTGGAGCTGAGCTAGGGCGACGCTCGCATGCCCACTTATATGGCTCCACTTGCCACCTGTGGCACGCGTGCCATAGGTTCACCATCACGGATCTAGGACAACTCACGTTGTCACGATGGTGCCATGTGATGTATCAGGACTTTTTTCCCCCCTTTGCTAAACTGGGCGTGGGCGTGGCCAACCCGCAACCCATCCGGCTCATGGGCCAGGAGTTTGACAGCCCTGATCTAGGACACGGATGGACTGTAGAGTTATTTGAAATGTTCATGGGGATATTGGATAGAGTTGGCATGGTGGGTGGGGCTGAAGCAAGAAGAGAATATGCAAGCAGCAAAAAAAAAAAAAGATATGCATAGAGGTAGTCTTCTACTTACAACCATTCATTTAGTGACTATTCGAAGTTATAAGGGCACTGAAAAAAGTGACTTATGACTGTTTTTTTTTTTTCACATTTATGACCATTGCAGCATCACCATAGTCACGAGATCAAAATTAGGACCCTTGGCAACCGGGTTCATATTGATGACGGCGATCACTTTTTGCAACCTTCTGACCAGCAAAGTCATTGGGGAAGCCAGATTCATTTAACAAGCCTGTTACTAACTTAACAGCTGAAATGATTCACTTAACAACTGTGGCGAGAAGGGTCGTAAAATGGGGCAAAGGTCACTTAACAACTGTCTTGCTGAGCCACAGAAAATTTGACTCAATTGTGCTTGTATGTCAAGGGCTACCTCATTTTCTCCACCTCTTTTCCTGTTCTTTTTTTCCCCAGCCTCTCCTAAACAGAGTGTTAGTTCTTCTCGGAGGTCTCAGTGGGCATCTTGCATCGAGGATTTGAAATGGAGCCAAGGGGGACATGTACCCTAGGACAGCTTAGGATGCAAGAGAATGAAAGAGATTTTGCCCATTGTCAAAAGACATTACCACATCCCCCAGATTAGCAATATATTCTAAGGATTTATATCAGTGGTGAAATCCAAATTTTTTTACTACGGGTTCTGTGGGCGTGGCTTGGTGGGCGTGGTGTGGCTTGGTGGGTCTGGCTTGGTGGGCGTCGCAGGGGAAGGATATTGCAAAATCTTCATTCCCTCCCCACTCTGGGGCCAGCCAGAGGTGGCATTTGCCGGTTCTCCGAACTACTCAAAATTTCCACTACCGGTTCTCCAGAACCTGTCAGAACCTGCTGGATTTCACCCCTGATTTATATGCCTTCTTTTGAAACAGACATTTCTCCCCAAAGCAATTTTCCTCAAACATTTGATAATCACCAGGCAAAAGAGTTAAATATAAACCGGTGGCGTAAAAAGAAAGGCTGCAGCAAATGAATAAAAGAAACTGAACCGTGAGTGCAAGAATAACAAAATAATAACTCCGAAATGAACAAAACAGCTGCTAAAATGGTCTCGCTGAAGCTTGTTGGATGGACTCCGAATATAAAGGAGATTATGAGAAAAGTAAATATCAGTGTGGCTGACACAAGGGCAAGGAGAATATAATGTTTTCCAGATGTTTGCTTGTGTTTTTCTCCTTTTTTTTTTTACCCTGGGATATTTGGCCATTTTCTTTTTTAGAACAGAGGTTAGTCCTAATAAAGAAAGTCATTTTGTAGGTAAAGACTGTCCATCTGTTCTCCTGCAAGGTGGAAGACCTGAAGACCTCTCTGAGGACTTGTAACTGGTGCATAGTTATACTGCTATTTGCATCAAGGAACATCCCATCTGTTCTTCCAAGGAGTTCATTATGTCATTATCAACGAAACACAAACAATATTTAATGCTCAGCTTTGAACAAACTTAGAGCAAAAGAATTGCTTCTCTAAACTTAACGACAGCTATCAAATGTTGGTGCAACTTTGATCAAACTTTTTCTTTAAAAAATGTTTGGATTCAGAGTACCCTGTGGATCTAAGGGCAGAGTTCAGAACCTGAGAAATATTTTAGCAAGGTACACGAGACAGGTTGGGTTCAGCATACTAAACCACAAGTGTGTTTTAGCTGTGATTTATTGAATAAGTCTCCTTTGTCAAGATTTACACATAAAATTAAGTCTTAGTCCAGGAGCATAGAGGAAAATAGCTGGCTTTTCAGTCTAATACATGGACCTGTATAGATCTGGAGATAGATATTCATGACGTCCTGGTTTATTTTACCAATAATTTACTAACAAAACTATGTTTGGATTCATATCATGTTAAACTATAACCTATATAATCCACCAAGCAGGATCCAGAATAACAGAATTGGAAGGGACCTTGGAGGTCTTCTAGCTCAAACAGGAGATCCTATACCCATGATGGTGAACCTATGCATGGGTGACACAGGTGGCACATGGAGCCATATTGGTGGGCACACAAGCATTACTCTAGCACAGTACCAGCGTGCATGCACTCTGGCCAACTGAATTTTGGGCCTTCCGGGCCCACCAGATGTCGGGAAACAGGATGTTTCCGGCCTCTGGAGCGCCTCCAGGAGGGTGGGGAAGCCTACTTTTTGCCCTCCCCAGGCTCCAAGAAAGCCTCTAGAGCCTGGGGTGGGCAAAAAACAGGCCTACTGAGCCCACCATGCCATCACGTGCCAAAAGCGGGGGAGTGTGTGTGGGGGGATTGCACGCGTATGCACGGGGGGGGTGCATTGAATTATGGGTGTGGGCATGGGCAACTCCCCTGTGCTCCCCCTGCTTTTGGCACAGAACAGCAAAAAGGTTAGCAATCTCTGTCCTATACCATTCTGGATAAATGGCTGGCCAATCTCTTCTTAAAAACTTCCAGTGATGGAGCCCTCACAGCTTCTGCAGGCAAGCCATTCCATTGATTAATTGTTCTCACTGACAAGAAATTTCTCCTTAACTTTAAGTTTGATCTCTCTTTGTTAGACTTCTATCCTTTATTTCTTGTCCTGCCTTCAGGTGCTTTGAAGAGTAGGTTGAACCCCTCTTCTCTGTGACAGTCCCTAAAATATTATCATGTCACTCCTAGTCCTTCTCTTCATTAAACTAAACATTCCCAGTTCCCACAACCATTCATTATACAGTTTTTTCCTGCAATCCCCTAATTGCTCTTCTCTGCACTCTTTCTAGAATCTAAACCCAACAGACCACCTTCTGGCTTTATCTAACTGGAGTTTGATACTGTTGTTTTGGTGTGTTTTTTGTTTACTAGCTTTCCATAACTTCTGCCTACACATCCACCTCTAAAAAAAAGCCTCACATGATATAAAGTCGCTAATTATGCTTTCTTTTGGGATATAATTAAAGTGCAGGAAGTCAAAGAACATGCAGATCACTAGAAAGAAAACTATAAAATGATAAGCAGAAAATTTGCCCCTTAGCTACCAAATACCATATTCCAGGATGATTTATCTGGCAGTGTCTAATGAATTTGGTAATTGTATTAAATGAATAATCTGAAGGAAAGAGGAAGACATTTTTTTTAAAAAATCAATTAAACGAGGATTGACAGGAAAAAAAACCCAGTATGAGTTATATGCATGGTTGCAATTTAAAACCATAATTCCCTTAAAATATCAGACATTTGACCAAGCCAAAATAGAATTGAAGCATAACATCTTTAATTGACCATAAATATTGACTGCAGAGACACATCTGATGCCAAAAAAAGAAAAAAAAAGGAAAAGAAAATAATATTGCAAGACTTCATGAACTGAAGGGAAAAAAACGGGATTCTCACACTTGGAATTTTTTGTCCTTTATTACTCTCTCACCTTTCTATTCAACTGAGTACTCAACCTAGCTCCCAATGATTAAAATATAAAATACAAGAACTTAAATAATATGACATTATTCAACAATAACCATCTGGTGAAAGAGAGATATTCCTAAATACAGTGCAAGAGATGTTGTTGTTCAGATTACTGGATGGAAGCACCAATGGTAACCAGGAAGTGAATTCAAACCAAGTGTTTATGTTTTAAATCAATAGTATATTATATTATATAATATACATATATATACAATATATATACATATATTAGTATAATATATGTATAGGCACCATGTCATCTCTGTCTCCCATGTTTTGCATTAACCAACTTCTGGACACTTTTCTTTCTGTTTTTAAGAACTATTCCTTTTTATTAAAGAAGTTTTCAACAGAATAAAAGCAATACAGATTTCAAATTGAAGAAAAGAAGAATAAGGAAAAATAATAAAAGTAGTAAAAAAAGTGGAAAACATAAAGCAAAATAAATTGAACAGATAAAAAGAAAGGAAAAAAAGTAATAAAGGTCTATTTTTATTTATTTATTTTTATTAGTCATATTTCTATGCCACCCACTCTCCGAGGACTCTGGGCGGCTTACACCAAAGACAGTATACTAAATAGCATATTGCCCCCAACAATCTGGGTCCTCATTTTACCCACCTCGGAAGGATGGAAGGCTGAGTCAACCTTGAGCCGGTGAGATTTGATCCGCTGATCTGCTGAACTAGAAGTCAGCTGAAGTAGCTGCAGTACAGAACTCTAACCAGTGGGCCACCTCGGCTCTTAGTCTAGCTTCTGATCTTAGCAGCAGTTATAAGTATATTTATATGCACTGCACTGATGATGATGTTACCTAGTTTGGGTAATGAAACGTCTACAAGAAAACAAGCCAACTCGGCACCAAGGACCCCTCATTTCAACCCTGAGCTACAAATATTCTCCCTTTATTGGTACATTTATATTTTATCCTTTCTAAGGTTTCATCTTAATGTCCTCCTTTCATACACTTTCTAATCATCAAATCCATAAAACATCAGTTCATTTTTTTTCCCCCAGCAAAAAGTCCATAAGGGGTTTCCAGTCAATGATAAAACCAGCTTTTGGTCACTTCTCAAGAATAGCTTCTCATACCTCATTTTGTAACTGTCTACATGAGATGCAATCACCGCATGGAAAACTTGCCTCAAAAATTCCTTTCTTTGGAGCACCCCTTACTAACCCCCAAGAGAAGCAGCAACCTCAAAAATCTTCAAAAATGTTTATTGACAAGCAGACATTGGAATATATCTCTGAATACATCAGGCAGAGTTTAAACGGAATCTAATTTTCACAACAATGAAGTTAAGGGGTCCCCCCTTCCCCCAAAAAAGTTCAGTGCTGCGAAAAGAAAGCATTCATTTTTGCATGTACAGAATGCATTTTAGACTAGCAGAGGAATTTTAAATGATCTTTTTCAGAATAATGTGGCATGCCATCTGACCACCTGAGATATTGTCACTTGAGTGTTAAAAGATGTGAACTAAACATTGCTGTGAATCACACCCCATTTTAAGTTTTGGCCATGACTTGATTTTATCAAGTTGATTTTGTTATATAGCTTTCTTTCCTCTAAATTTAGCTTTGTGTATTCAGGCCAGATAAAAAGGCCTGAAAACAACCCTTTTATCAGTTTTGGGCTGGGCTAATTATTGCTTATATGTTCAAGCTCCTTAATTAAATGAAAGATGGTAGAAGATAGCAAAGAAACATCAAGGGGGATTCAGGAGATGCTTGAATTCTCCCAACATATGGAGTCTTATTCCTCCATATGGATTTTTCTATTGTAATTTAATTGTTATTTCATTATGTGTGCACATGTGAACGTGCATGCATACACACACACACACACACACACACACACACACACACACTTAAATATTATTTTAGGTGATCAGCCCTGTGATTTTCCTGTAGATGAAGTGTAGAACATTTTGAACGGATGAACAAGAATATTTGATGCTGCTTGAATTTCTGCTGCTTTTCTAGCAACACTACCTTCTCCTTCAGTTTCATTTCTTCCCAATTTGGCAAACCTGTTTCAGACATCTGGCATTTTGGAGAACAATTGGTGCAACACACACTTGGTCTAATATAAGAAAGTTATTGAAGATTTTATCTTTCATGGGAGAAGGTCAGCCACATGGACACTTTTTCCTCACTTTCCTTTCTTTCTCTTTTTTATAAGGCAACAGAATTATATTAAACTGCCTTCTGTCTTTCAATCAATATGTACCCCATCGTTTTAGCAGATTTTCTCCCAGCTGTCCTCTGGGTATTGTGTTAGTTCACAACAGATATAGTCACAAGTAGACTTTCCAACAAACCTGCACAAATTTGGACGTACCGTCTGTTTCATACAAGATTTCTTTTCTATATTTTGAAAAAGAAAAGGCATATATCCACAATAATACTTGCCAGCTACTAAGAGATATCACAATGCTCCTTTACAATTTCTAATAGATGTGAATAAATTACTAGGATGAAATTCTTCCACACCATGAGCTGAAACAGATGTCAGGCTAAATCAAAGCTTACTTTACCTCCAAAGTTGTAAGTTGTTCTTTACAAACCATCTTCTCCATTCACACCCAAATCACCAAGTCACATCAATTCAGTCACTCCAATCACCAAGAACTATTAAGCTCAGACTTAACTGAGCTTTTGACTTAACTTTTGACTTTTAGTGCCTGTGCTCATTTTCAAAAGATGACGATGCTGACCTGTTCTCCCTTGGTTTCATCTCTTATTATGCAGTTGGAACTCAACTAAACATACTAAAACCTAACCTGAATTTTTAGAAGAAAATTGTTGTTGAACTATACTATGCTCGTTTTTTCTCTCTTGTAATGGATTGATTTATGCTACATGCTAAGACAATGGTCACCTAATCTTTTACCTGTTATTTTTATATTGTGCCAACCTATTAATTCAGTAGTTGTCAATTGACATATGAGACAATTTGGATACAGGTATAGCATAGTCCCATAACCAAATAGTCAAAACTTGATACACGTGTTGAAACCTGAAAATCAGCATCCTCCCAATATCATTCTCTCTCTCTCTCTCTCTCTCACACACACACACACACACACACACACACACTGGAGCATCTCGAGCATCTCATTCATTTATATATTTCTGCTTATAGGATACTCAATATGGCTCATTATAATACAAAGATTTAACATTTCTGTAAAACAGTTAAAAGCACTAAGAAAAACTTCTTCAGACTTACTCAAACTGGAAATCTTAGTTAAAGAGAAAAACACTCGACTTCATTCCTAACATTAAAAAAAAATTGAGGCTAAGCACCACTCCTAAGAGAGCATGTTCCATTTTGTGTGGGGGGGGGGGGGTTTAAGAAAAGGTCAGGATGCTTGACCATTAAATTTTGGGAAGTGAGGTATCTTTAATCAATCTCTTGACATTAACATATACGTCATGGATGTTTCAAGAGTGAAAGCCTTTGCCCTACAGTTGAACATTGCAAAGCTTTCATATGGTCATGAATCCTGCAATGTCTAATGAAGTGTGTCTCAACCTTGGCCACTTGAAGATGATGGGTGGACTTCAATTCCCAGAATTCCTCAGTCAGCCATTCTGGCATTCTGAGTTCCACACATCTTCAAGTAACCTAGCTTGAGGGGTGGGTTCTACTTACCTTTACTACCGGTTCGCATCAGGGCCATGCACATGCACAGAAGTATTTTGATGATGTCAGGGTCAGTGGGCGGAGCCTCCCGCCGGTTTTACTATCGATTCTATAGAACCGGTGCGAACCGGGGGCAACCCACCACTGTAATGAGCGTTGTCTTTAACATCCTACCTCTTCCCAGTTTATTAGCTTGTCAATATCTAATCTTCATGGAGGTATTTGCACCTATACCACTTGTTCAACTGATGCTACCCATGCTCTCCCTTGGGTGGATGTGCAGTGCTTTGAATTTAAGAGAGAAAAGAAGTGTTTCAGAGTATGCTGGTGCATACATAATAGTTATTGACAGCCTTTAAACCAAATCTGACTTTTTTCGGGAATTACAATCCAGCTTCAAAGGGCAGCTAAGCGATTCTCGGAAAAGAGACAACTGTTTTTAAGGCATTGCCAACTCATACAAAGTGAGCAACCTCTGTGCTTGGAAGCATAATTTTGGTTTTGGATCTGATGTGTTTCACATCAGTCCCAATACACAATTATTGATGATATAGAATATTAAAAATATTCTAATTCTAACAGAACACTCATGTATTTTTAACTTACTCTTTTTCAGGACTGTGATGTGTGTTATACAGTCCGCTGTGGCCAAAATAATTTCTGATGCAGAATCAAAGATCAAACAATTGCATCCAACCTGCCTTCCACTGAGACATATATATTGCATGGGTCAGAAGGAAGGCTGAGAAGATGTCTTCAGATCCCTCACATTCTGGATATAAACTGTTTCAACTCCTTCAGGGCATTGCAGGCCAAAACAACTAGATACGGAGACAGTTTTTTTCCCTCATGCCATCACTCTGCTGAACACCTAATTCTCACAGTACTTTCTCATATCGATGTGTATTTTACACCTAATGTGGCTATAGCATTATTATTTATCCTTGTTTTTTTTTTTTACTCCACCCTCTTATTGGTATTATTATACCAATTAACACCAGCTGCCTGCAATTACTGCAAGTTCAAATCTCACCAGGCTCAAGGTTGACTCAGCCTTCCATCCTTTCTAAGGTAGGTAAAATGAGGACCCAGATTGTGGGGGCAATAAGATGACTTTGTATAAATATACAAAAGTAGGAAGGCTATTGCTTAACGCATTGTAAGTCGCCCTGAGTCTCCGGAGAAGGGCAGCATATAAATCAAACAAACAAACAAACAAACAAACAAACAAATAAAATTATGGTGATGATTATCATTATTCTCTTAAGAGAAGCTCTCTTGCATGAGAGCTTCTGCACCGGAGACAAAACCCTTGTGTATCTAAACACACTTGGCCAAATAAAGTATTCAAGTCAAGTCAAGTCAAAAGGAACATAAATGCCTACACTAAGCTGGTGTAGTCCCACTAAAAGGGACGTGGTGGCTCAGTGGCTAAGAGGTTCAAATCCCTAGTGCTGTGTAACGGGGTAAGCTCCCATTACTTGTCCCAGCTTCTGCCAACCTAGCAGTTTGAAAGCAGGTAAAAAATGCAAGTAGAAAAATAGGGACCACTTTGGTGGGAAGGTAACAGCGTTCTGTGCACCTTTGGCATTGAGTCATGCCGGCCAAATGATCATGGAGACGTCTTCGGACAGCGCTGGCTCTTCAGCTTTGAAATGGAGATGAGCACCGCCCCCTAGAGTTGGGAACAACTAGCACATATGTGCAAGGGGGAACCTTTATCTTTACCTTTAAGCTGGATAATTTCTCAATCATGCCCACTCTTCCTACCACTGTTTAGTTTTTCCTTCATTACCCTTTTAACTGGAAATGCCTAGAAATTGAACCAAAGAATTTCTGCATTCAAAACACGTTGCCTGCTACCAACATGCGGTCCCTTCCTTCTAAAGAACAGAAAGAAACGGGAGACCGTTATAGCTCACATATTGCTTTGATGTAACTAGCCAGATTTTTGGCTACCTGCCTGGGCCATGTACAATAGGATGGCTACATTTATGTAACTGTGGTATAATTACTGGGAACAAGGGAAAATAGTGGTTTTCACACAAGACACTTTCCCATTCACTTTTATTGGCCAGTGTCTGACATTTGAACACAAAGGTACCCTTTTTAAAATTCACAGAGGCAGCCTTGGAGGTTTTAATCTGTTCTCGGTTGAAATTAACAGGTATCAAGTGTTTTAAGAAACTTCTTGAAAACAGCACTGGTTGCCTATAAATATTTGCAGATAGAAAGAGCAGGGGGAGAAAAGAAAAGGACAAAAAGGGAAAGGAAGGAAAACACCGAATAGCTAAAGCAGGCAGCAATTAGCAAAGAATCTAATCCTGATTCTTTGGTGCCAATCGTTAGAAAAAGCTTTAACTGTCGAACTATTGTCCTGTTCCCAGTTTTTATGAAGCCCGCATTGATGTGTGAGCTCAATGCCTCCGAATGAGGACAGCTTTAGAGCAAGATTAATTACTGACCTCCATTGCACCAAATAAAGATTACCTGCTGTTTTCCATTGCCCATCTTCATTACAATATGCAAAAGCAACAAAATGTGGAGGACATGAACAGAAAGTTGATGATGCTGTCTTAATTCTTTTACATATTATTTGCAAGAGGGAAGTTAGGAGCAGACCAATAAAAAACAAAAGCTTTGATTCTGAGCTATACCTTCTGCAAAGGAATGAATGGAAAGTTTTCAGTTACATTTTTTTGGGGGGTAGGTCAGTGCATGACAGATGATTTTCATCCGGGAGAAAAGCTGGCTTAAGAAAAGATCCATAGGATAGTTTGGCCAGGATTTTATGACAACCTGGTCCTGACTAGGAAATGGAAAGTCAGATAAGACCCAATCAGATGAAAGTGACAGACATAATTAGAGCTAATGATTTTCAACAATCTAGGACAACTTCAAACCAGTTTCTAATTTCTAAGTGCTAGGACTTCAGCTACAGATGATCCTTGAGAATGGGGTTATTGGCGGAACTTCCAATCAGAATTTAGACCAAAATATAGGATGTGGTGGCTCAGTGGCTAAGAGGCTGAGCTTGTTGATTGAAAGGTCGGCACTTCAGCAGTTCAAATTGCTATACAAACTCAAAATAAACCGCTCCAAACTTGATTGCATTAAATACTTCAGCAACAGAGTCGTCAATGCCTGGAATGCTCTATCTGACTCCATTGTTACATCCTCAAACAACCCTCACAGCTTCAACCTTAAACTGTCTACTGTGGACCTCACCCCATTCCTAAAATGTCCATAAAGGGGGCGTGCATAAATGCACCAGCGTGCCTACCAACCCTGTCCTACTGTCCCCATTTACTTGTATTCATTTCCATCGTTCATGTTCATATTTATATCTGTTATCAAGTACATGTTTGACAAACTAAGAAAGAAAGGAAGAAAGAAAAAAGAAAGAAAGAAAGAAAGAGAAAGAAAGAAAGAAAGAAAGAAAGAAAGAAAGAAAGAAAGAAAGAAAGAGAAAGAAAGTTAGTTAGTTGACTTTTGATGCCAAAGTTGATTCTAGATGGGGTTGCCTTTTCTTTAAGAACAATAATGTGATTTACAGTAGACACCCTCCTGGATTCAGGAGAAGGCCAGTTTGTCCAAATGCAGTTGATATGGTTCACTAAGAGCCATGATGGCACAGTGGTTAGAATGCAGCATTGAAGGCTAACTCTGCCCACAACCTGGAGTTTGATCCTGACCAGCTCAAGGTTGACTCAGCCATCCACCCTTCCAAGGTCATTAAAATGTGCTTCAGTTGTTGCATTGATTGCTGATAGATTGAAGTATTGCCTTTTGATGCAAGTGATGAGGAGAGGTTTATTTGATGAGATGCTTAATGTTTGCTAATTCATTTGGTTCTTGTTGGGTGCTTGCTGTTTGTGTGTATGGGGTGGGGGCTTCTATTATGTCATTTTAACTGCTATTGTAAACTATAAGCTCTGAGAAACAAATACCCCATGAATTTAATTTCCAGTCATCTAATGGTGTAGATTTCAATCAATGTTGTGATAAATTTAATAGTTTTCAGAACAACTTCAGCCTCTTGTTTATTGATTTGTTTGTTTGTTCATTTTATTTCTTTCCAATCCTTAGTTAGGGTTTAAAACACCATAATTTAATGTATGTAGCTTATTATGCTATTGCATCTGTATTAATTAGAGTAACTTTGCCCAAACAAATTCACTTCTTGTGTGATTTCTTTTCACTGCAGGGCTGAAAATATTGCAGATAACATCGGAATGTAGAGGTTGTGGTTTTTGGGGGGTTCATGGATGAACTCTTATTATGCTTCCCGGCTGATCTCCGTCAACAATCAAGCCTTAGATTTTATTTTTTCAAAGAAAAACCCCATCTGGGAACATCTGTGGGTGGTTAATGGAAACATAATCATAACAAACATTATTGTTTAACCCTGCTGTTTAAGTAACTTTGGGTGATGGAAAATACAGAATTATTTACACTTATGACTGTGCATTCCGTGTGGGGTCTTCTTTTGATTATAAATTACCATACTTCCATACTAAATAAATTGATGAATATACTTTCAATGCCAATGTAAGAATGTCCCTTTAAAATGGACCAAATGCAATATAGAGCATGCATTGCAACAGAGATACAGAAGAAAAGGTTTAACTGCTAGAATAAAATTAGCCCATAAAGAACCAATGCAAAACAACATCAAAGTGATATCATATCAAAAATCTCTTTGTATTTAAGTGCCTGAGCAACACTTTCACATTGACGGAATCCAATCAAGGCAGTTCCAAAAAGGCAGTTCCAAAATAAAAGAAAATTGAGAGGGATTAAATAAGTTAAGTGGGACAGGCAAGGGGTGATTTTTTTTTGGACCAGGTAAAATGAACATTTTAGAGGCAGGTTATTTCTAAGCAAAATTTGTTTGCAAATCATGAAATGTGCACTCTTGATGACCTTACAAAATGGTATCCATATGTGATCCATATGTACTTAGAGTTTGTAAGCACTATTTGACTGTTTCCCTATGACTATCATTAAGTGTTGTACCTTATGATTCTCGACGAATGTACTCCGAGAGCGTATGCACCAAGACAAATTCCTTGTGTGTCCAATCACACTTAGCCAATAAAGAATTCTATTCTATCCTGTAACAGAAAGGAACACACCCAGTTACTTTCTATCATACCTGTACTTTCAAAAAGCAACTGACCACTCCTACTTCATTATTATTATGGTTGGTTGCACATTGTTTAGACTGGATTTGGTATTTTATCCAAGTCCTTCCCAGGGACCTGTGATAGGTAGATATTGTTGTTCCATGTTCTTAAAAGTATTGCAAGATGTAAGCTGTTCCAGGTAAAGCTGTCTTTTGCAATTGACTGATTTTATCACTTCTAACCATCTTCTTGACCTCAGCATGATTGATGTCAGTCTGAAGGTTGTCCCTGTATTTATAGTGATCATCTTCATCCAAACTCTAGAAGTTATTTCTGTAGGGCATCTTGATGCCTTCAGTTTTCACTGTCTTTCCCTTGTTGATAGTAAGGGTGGCACATTTGTCCATTCCATTGCAATATCATGGTTGTATATACAGGCAATGTTGAGCAGTGATTCCATTTCATCTTCAGATTACCTATTTAAAGGAAGCAAAAAAAAAAAAAAAGCCTGGCAGATTTTTTTGGTGTTTGAGAGCTATGGTCTATTTGTCAATGCAATCGCAAGCAGTAGAGATCATAGTGATTTTCAAGGATTCCTGAAAACTCCTGATGATTCTAACCTCATCCAGTCTATCACCATTGACCAGTAACCATATCTTCCATTATGCCATTGATCTTTGCACAAAGCTTTTGATGTTTCTACTGACTCCTGCTATTTATAGGAACTTCATTTTCCAGTCATGTGAGAGAAAGTTGAATGCCTTTTTGTAATTGACCCAAGTTTCATTCAAGGTGGTCTTCCTTCTCTTGAAGATTTCCAAAATCATCTTTCATAGGATCTTTCATTCCTTCACTGTTTGGGCAGTTTTCTTTTTGCTCAGATGGAAAGACCTAACTTTAAACCAGGTCTTTGATTGGAACAGTCCATGCTATCGGACTAATATAATAACAGAATAATACATCAGTGATAATACCAGTTAGGAATTTGAAAGTTGCCTGGTGCTAATTGACCTGTAGTTGTCTAATGCTGCCCCTTCTGTTGGATCTTTCATTATCAGGTAAGTCTTACCAGATGGTAACCAATTTCATTTCCTGGAAGTATGTTGTTAAACTGGTTGGCAATGAGTGATCTCCACTCATATTTTAGAAGACTCCCTATGTCTTCATTAGCACTGTTCCGAATAAGAAGCCAACAAACCAAAGATTGATCTATTCTGAGCAATAACACAACATGTTGAACCCCTAAAGCAATTCTGTCCCCAAAAGAGAGACTAAGTGAACATTTAGCACTATCCTAATAGAGAAAGATGTGCTTACCCTTCACAAAACCGAATCTCCTAATGTTATGGAATGCTCTCTCAGCAGAAACATTAACCTTCTTTGTAGTCAATCAGGTTTTTTCAAAGGTTAGCAAGAGAACTGTCAGTGACCTGGTTAGCAATGATTTACAATGTTAGTCTCCTATGAACTTTACAGTATTATTGCTATTATTAAGTTTCTTCCTGCAAAACAGTCTTTTTGGTTATGTTCATACAACATAGTTAACAAAGTTAGTTGACAGTCTAGTAGCTATATAGTTTGGCCAATTTTAATCTTAATTTTATTTGTGTGTTTGTGTGTTATGTTGTGCAGACTCAGCCTTTTGGTTAATGTATGAATTGTTGAGAATTGTTTGAGAATGAGTCAATTCAACAACAAAGTTAAGTCTACGATCTGAACACATTTCACTGAGTAATGCATTGAGTTTGTGAGGTGGTTTCCTCAATGGATGAATATTGGCATTTGCAGGTTATAGTATTCAGAATTTATAGCTTGAGATAATGGGGAGAAAAATTGATGGGATAGTATTGTCATGCTTGTCGACAGCAGGGAGAAACTCCCGCCTGAAATGCTGCTGTCAATCAAAGTAGACGAGAATCAACATGCATGTTGTGGGCTTCTGTGTAATATCAGGGGTGACTTTTTTAAAAAATAAATAAATAAACAAACTAGCATATAAAGCAAGCAAAACTTTCCAGGCTTCTGTTCCCATAACAAATCTCATGGCATATCTTGAAAGAAAACAGACTAATTTTGGCAATTTCATGAGATTTCAGACTTTCGTTTTAAAATATGGGTTAATCAGTGAATCAGAAACAGATGTTATGATACTTGTGAGACCATATTATCAACTTTATTGGACTACTTGTTTTATTAAGCATTTAATTTACTGGACAATTTTACAAATCATGTTAAGTTAATACATTCTACAGTAAAGAAGACTCTGAAACTAAAGAAATGCCAAGGTTATTGGCTATTCCAATTTCCTTTTTGTTTTGTTCCATGTCTTTATATTTCACTCCACCCTTTTACAGTAGTTTCTTGGAGAATTTCTAAAATTAATCCTAGAATTGGAGCATAAGTAATTTATCTTGATGTCTTTATTTATTTTCATATTTTGCCAAGTCTCTATATTTCTATACTGCCAGTCCTATGTTGTAAAACTTAGAATGGACTATGACTGGTAATGTAAAAGATGGGAAAAAATTATGAATGAATGAAATGAAAAGCTGTGATCAAGTTTAAAGCACCCAGAAAGTCGGAGGGAGTTAAACTAGTTTCACCTTTCTGGTTTTGAAACACAATGGGGTAATTCAAAATTCTAAGATCCAAGGAGTGGAAGAGTTGAACATAATTTTAGAAGCACCCCCAAAGTAATGTCCTTTAATCATAGCATTTAGTCTTGTGCTGCTGATTTATTATTATATTTTTACTGTGATGCCAAAAAATTTTCTCTAACGAAAAATACTTTTTTTTAATCTGCGATAAAATACACTGACATTGGCTTTTCCTAATAGGTTCCTGGTGGCTCTTGCTGTACCAATGAATCAAGAGAATGATGCTAAGTGTTGCATTAACATAGTAATGGTCGGCAGGATTATGGCTTACATGATGCATTAATGTTGGACCAGCCAGCATGAATGGTGCTCTGATCGTATATCAAGACAGCACCATCTGGCAAGAGGTAATCTCGGAGTTTCAATCATAATTGCATTAATTGCAACCTTCTTAACAAATGAGCATTGTTTGGAGCTTGTATGCATGCTTACGCAAGCAGAAAGTACTTTGCACTTGTCAAGGCAATGTTAAGTGACTGAGATGTGATTGATTCAGAAAATCAACAGGTGTTTACAATGCAAGGAATTGCAATAGCAATGCAGCACAATTTTAGTATGGGAGAGAAAGATTTGGAGATGGTCTTCATGGAATTAAATTACATGACCATATAGACTATATGAAGGGACAATCTACATGCCAGGACATGACACTGATTTTTTTTTTTTTACAATGACTTCTGAAAGTACAACATAACTCTATTTTCCTAGGTTCTATGCTGTTACTATTTCAGAGATTGCAAGTGACTTTTAGAATAGAATAGAATAACAGTGTTGGACATCAACAGCAACATCCAACCTTCTGATCAAACAGGAAACCCCCTACCATTTTAGACAAATGGTGGTCCAATCTCTTCTTAAAAACCTCCAGTATTGTAGCATTCACAGCTTCTGGAAGCAAGTCATTCTACTTCATGTATTATAGCATTTGGTGTTACTTTTTCTCCCTGCAAATACCATTTTCTCCTTGCAAATACCGAGCCTTTGCCCATATATTGTCCAAAGAAGATTTAAATAAACAAAACAAAACAACAACAAAACCCAAGGTATTTCATATTTACTAAAAAAAAAAAAAATCATATGATTCTTAATCAGCAGGAGAAAACCATGCCTAATGGGTTATGAGACAGTTGGGTTGCAAAGCTAATCCTGTTGGAAGCCTTTTGTTCTAATGAAAATCACTTTACTTTTAAAATTAATTCTGCATATGTTACTGCTCATAAATTCAGAGGGGAATTGGTGTTTTAAGGACAGTTACATTCTGTGGCTGCTAGACATTCCACAGGAACACTTTCTGAAACGTCTTTTTCTTTGAAAAACTAATGCGATGAAATCAATCCGATTTAAAATTAGCCACTCTTTATTAAGGGAAACAGAAGAAAATCTGCAGTTCTGATAACTCAGCAGAAGATGATCCTGAAGAGAGGATGAAAGGACAGCATTTACGAAGATTAAAAGGACAGGTCCAACACTTTCATCCACTCCTCATCAGTCAGTTTAATTCTTATTTTCTATTTAATAATATTGATGTGGTCTTTCTTCACCCCCCCCTCCTAAAGTAATACATGATTAACAATTATTTGGTGCTAGGCTATTAACAGAGCCACATTAGTTTCCCTAAGTGATGATTGCAGCATCCTATGTTTAGGTCAGGGATGAAATCCATCAGGTTCTGACAGGTTCTGGAGAACCGGTAGCGGTTTTTGAGTAGTTCGGAGAACTGGCAAATACCACCTCTGGCTGCCCCAAAGTGGGGAGGGAATGGAGATTTTGCAATATCCTTCTCCCAGGAGTGGGGAAGGAATGGAGATTTTGCAGCATCCTTCCCCTGCCACGCAGAGCACTCATCAGAGCCTTCCCCAAGACTGGCCCATGTTCCCCCCCAACCTCCTCACTTTCTGAGTCTGCTACCAGCTCTGCTGGCCGCTGGCAGGCCACAACACTGGCCAATTTCATTAAATTAAAGCTAGTTTATTTTCTGCATGTTTTAATGCCCATTCTTCAATGATCCATAATCTTATAAATGAACTAACTCCTGGGGGAATGTCTGGATGGGGAAAAAGAGAAGCATGCCTGCTCAACTCCAAGAATCCCCTCTAATCTCTTCCTAATCTTTACTTGTTCAACACAGAAATGATAGGCATGTTTTCAAAGAATTCTGGGTTTTCAGAATTTCACACTGAGGCCCCTTAAACATCATCCACTGATTTACAGATGGCATTCTTATAATGATAAGGATGCAACGTGGGATGTCCAGCTTTTACAATTCCTACCTCTACAAAAAATTCTATCTTTTCATATTCCACTAATGCAAATCACAGTTTATCTACCTTCAGATACATAAAAACTCCACTTCATTTTAAACCTCAGTTGCGCAAGACATGGGAGTGTCTGAAAATGCCGTGTGTGAATTAGGTGTAAATAGGTGGTATAAATTAAAGAGGAGGAATGGAAGATGGCAAAGAAGGGGCAGTTAAAGTAAAATAATCTCTCTTTTTTTTAAGGAAAGCATAAATTTAGCTGCACAACAACAAAATTATTGACTTAAATGCACACAAATCTGGCAGGAAATAAACATTAATAATAAGTGTATATGTACAGTATATATCTGGGTATACACGTCAAAAGGAACTGCTGGAATCATGGAGGGTTGTTTTTCAAATTTTCTGTTTAAATAAATACTAAAATAAAATAGAATCTCACAAATAACAATAATAATAAACCCAAAACATCTGGAGCACCACTGGAATACCATCAACATTGACAAAATCACTACCAGTCAATTGCAAAGGGCAACTTCCATCCTGCAACAATAACTTCATCACTAACAAACAACATTTGCCTATCTGAGATCCTTAGGAAGATCTTGGTAGGTGGATAAAAATGTCAAACACATTCCAAACATCTGACTGTGTAACCAACCATAATAAATTGATATGCTGTCCCATCTCAACAACTCTCAGCAACTCTGGATGGTGAACCAACGAAGAAGATTCCCACACGAAGATCTGATCACAGCAATTGTGCATTCATGAAGGAATTGAGGTAGGCACAATAAAAGTTGCAATTTGATCCCTCAATAGTGATGCTGAATAGGAGAATTTTGCGAAGCTTCTTCTCTGGTAACATTGTACTGCAAACTAGGGCATACAAAACCTTCGCCAGACCAATTCTCAAATACAGCTCATCTGCCTGGAATCCACACTGTATATTGGACATTAATACAATTGAGCGGGTTCAGGGCAGTGGTGAATCCAATTTTTTTTTTTACTACCAGTTCTGTAGGCGTGGCTTGGTGGGCGTGCTGTGGCTTGGTGGTGTGGCAGGGGAAGGATACTGCAAAATCCCCATTCCCTCCCCACTCCTGGGGGAAGGATATTACAAAATCTCCATTCCCACCCCACTCTGGGGCCAGCCAGAGGTGGTATTTGCAGGTTCTCTGAACTGCTCAAAATTTCTGCTACCAGTTCTTCAGAACTTGTTAGAACCTGCTGGATTTCACCCCTGATCCAGGGGTATTTCATGAGAAGAGTACTCCACTCCTCTGCTCACAATAGACTCCCTTATGCCACCAGGCTCAAAATTTTGGGCTTGGACAACCTGGAACTATGCCGCCTACGGTCTGACCTAAGCATAGTACACAAAATTGTCTGCTGCAACATCCTACCTGTCAACGACTTCTTCAGCTTCAACCTCAATAATACATGGGCAAACAATAGATACAAACTCAAGGTAAACTACTCCAAACTCAACTGCAGAAAATACGACTTCAGCAACAGAGTGGTCAACGCCTGGAATGCTCTACCTAACTCAGTTGTTACATCCTCAAACCCAACAGCTTCAACCTTAAACTGTCTACCGTGGACCTCACCTCATTCCTAAGAGATCCGTAAAGGGGGCGTGCATAAGCGCACCAGCATGCCTACCATCCCTGTCCTACTGTCCCCATTTATTCGTACTCATTTCCTGTGTTCATGTCCATGTTTATACTTATACCTGTTATCTTGTACATGTTTGACAAACTAAATAAATAAAATAAAATATTAAAGAATGCCATAGGAAAGACAGGTTTGTGTGTAGTTACCTGTTAATTATGCCTATGGAGATTCTCAGTCATCCAGGTCATAGTTGTTTCAAAGGTGCTTTTTCAAAAGGCAACTGGGCTGTTTTTCCTTGAGGAAGAAAAAGAAGTTTCGATTCTCATCCAAGAAGCTTCATGATGAACCTTCTTGGGTGAGAAGGTGCAGATGTTGCATTACCAAATTAGCTAACAACAGTGCATTGATGATGAAGAGCCAAGGTGGCGCAGTGGTTAGAGTGTTGTACTGCAGCTACTTCAGCTGACTGCTGGTTCAGCAGATCAGCGGATCAAATTTCATCGGCTCAAGATTGCTCAGCCTTCCATCCTTCCGAGGTGGGTAAAATGAGGACCCAGATTGTTGGGGGCAATATGCTATTTAGTATACTGTCTTTGGTGTAAGCTGCCCAGAGTCCGTGGAGAGAGGGCGGCATAGAAATGTGAAAAATAAATAAATAAATAAATAAATAAATAAATAAATAAATAATAATACCTAGTCTGGGTAATGAAACATCTGCAAGAAAACAACCAAGCTCAGAGAGCACCAAGGATCTCCCCATAAACTAACCCTCCTAAATTAAATCATAAATGCTTTTAATAGAAAGTTTTGCTATTAGTTTTCCGTTACGATTTCCATTTCTTTTTCAATTGGAAGGAGCATGATGGATCCAATTATAATAATAATCTGAGATATATATAATTGGAAAGAAGGACATGACAGGCTTCCCATCCAGCTCCTTCATTAGCCCTTTGGTGTCTAATCTTCAATTTTCTCTATTGGTCATTTGTAATGTTCAGTTTCCTCACCTTGCTTTTCTTCCCAAATGTTGACGGAAATGACATTTGGGTCCTGTCCCCCGATAGCAGCCTAAGACAATTTTGGGTGATAAAAATCAGCTGCAACCTTGCCTATGAATATTTATGCTCCCAAATTCTGTGTCATTTCCATCATCGTGCTCAGCGCATTGCATATGCCAAGAGTGCATTAACTTGGACCGTTTGACTTTACTGATAGAGTTGGCTGAGAAGGAAGATGAGTCTTATTCTGATTCCCTGACAACCAGAGAAACACTTTCCTATTTCAGCAGTTTGAAATATTTTCATTTAAAACTCTGGTCGGTATGATTTTATATTAATGCAGAGAGAAAATCAGGAAAGAGTTTCATCCTCACAGCATACAGAATCAAAGAAAGCAGAAAAGAAGAAACAGGGTTTCTTCTCCTGAGTCCCAAAGAATAAAATATCATTAATAGAAATGAATCCCAGACTTACTAGCACTGATGATGTTACCTAGTTGAGTAATGAAACATCCACAAACAAACAACTAAGCTCAGAGACCACCAAGGGTTCAACAATGAAGTCTCACGTTTCAAAGACATAATCTCAACAAGACTTCCCTCCCATATCACGATTTATATATTTCCTATATTTACAGCCATGCATCGACTGAAAATATGGATCATGTCTTCCTATAATCGATCTAGTAGGAAAATATTGATAACATTCCTAACTTTTTACTTTGTCCTATATTATTCATTTAATGCAGAGCTGAGAAGTCTGAAGTTCTCATGGATTACCTCAAAATCACACCATTGGAAAAAAAATAATAGATTAGTCTAAATAACTCTTTATTATACCAGCAGCACATTTAAGTATTCAGCAGCTAAAAGCTAAGAAGTGGGTCTCTCTCAAACCTAGAGTAGAACCTGTATAACCAGTTAATAGGTAAAGGTAAATGTTCCTCTCACACATATGTGATAGTTGTTCCCAACTTTAGGGGGCGGTGTTCATCTCTGTTTCAAAGCCGAAGAGCCAGTGCTGTCCAAAGACATCTCCGTGGTCATATGGCCGGCATGACTAAACGCCAAAGGCACACGAAACGCTGTTACCTTCCCACCAAAGGTGGCCCATATTTTTCTACTTGCATTTTTTATGTACTTTCGAACTGCTCGGTTGGTAGAAGCTGGGACAAGTAACGGAAGCTCACCCCATTACGCGGCACTAGGGATTCGAACCACTGAACTGCCAACCTTTTGATCGACAAGTTCAGCATCTTAGCCACTGAGCCACCACGTCCCTTAACCAGTTAATAAGACTGTGCAAATATTTGATTTGAAGATTGTAGTCCAAGGCAATTTTACTGCTTTTCAAACTGAATCGGGGGCTTGAATCAGAAGTCTTCAAATGAATTTGAACATTTTTGCCCTGTACAAAAATTAATTTTGCTAACTGAGGGAAATCAGAGTCAACTGATTCCAATTTAAATGCTTTCTTTTTTTTATCAGTTTTCTGAATTAAATAAAGAAGTTGGAATTTGCCTGGTTCACACAGGTATATGAATGCAAAGTTATTGTTTTTCATTTGTTTTAACCACTTTCTCTAGACTCAAGGGGCTATCTTTTAATTTTAAGCTAGCTGGGGAGGAGGTTGAACTGAATTAATGAGTGGTTGAAGTTAACCCAGTGAAATAGGAGAAATTCTGCTGGGTCTTTCTAGCCATGATTGTGGCTAGAAACCATCCCTGACTGTGTAAGTTTCTTTGGGAAAACTTATAGGAAAGCTTTACGCAAGATGCTATTGAATTGCTTGTAATAAATGTATTTCCTCAATTTCTTTCAAGCCAGTAATTGCATCAGTGGCAGAATAACCAAGAACCACTCCACACACTTTCTGTTTTAGCCATTCTTCCATTTTAAATGACAACAGCTGCAAATCCCTTCAGCTTTTCTTAAATTATGGGATGATCAACAAAACAAGAGGAGCCTCACAATGTAGTTTACCATGCATATTAAAATGTGGGCTGCTGTAAAGAACGGATTTCTGTCACATTTGCACCTTAACTGTGCATATCACAATCTTATTTTATTTAATAAAGCACATTATTACCAAATTGTTGCCATTTCCCATATTGAGGTAATCATAATGCACCTGAGCTTTTGAGCAATCAGTCACCTGGATGTCTCTCTACCTTTCTCAACTTGTCTACTTGCTGAGCAGACCATATTATTTGCATATTGGACATATTACACTTGCAAATGGGTAGCAGACACAAGCAAAGAGGTGATTGTGTATTCTTATCCTTCACTGAATAGATTTCCATAGTGTCATTTTGTAACACAGTTTCCAACTTAAAAAAAAAAAAAGAAGCAGCATGCAAAAATGTATTATGTAGGTCAAATTGTGTACAAGAACATGCACTTCAGATAAAATGCATGCAGAGATGTACACTTCAGAGAGAAAGAGGGCATTTGTCAAATGCAGAAAAAATGATTAAAATGCTAATTTTCTTTGCGTGGGAAAGTAAAGAATTATGAATGATCTGATATGAACAGGCTTGCACCTATTCCAAGAAAAAACATCTATGATGGGATCTTGGAACATGGATGAATCCAGATTCCGAAGCAGGTTAATAATGTAATCCTATAAATTTACTCCTATGGTGTAAGTCAGTGGTGGGATTCAGCCGGTTCAGGCCAGTTCGGGAAAACCAATTGTTAAATTGCTGGCTAACCCTCCCCTCCCCACCTTACCCCTTCCAGGAATCCTCACGTGCCCCGTTTTGGCTCCCAGGAAAGTGCAGGGAGGCCTACTAGGCACAAAATGGGGCCCGAGGGGCTGTGGCGCTGCCCCCTGCAGCCCATTTTTGCTCCTAGAAGGTTGCAGGGAGGGCTACTAGGCCCAAAATGGGCATGGGGAGTGTGGTGTGCCCCCCGCACCCCATTTTTGCTCTCAGGAGGCTGCAGGGAGGCCTACTAGGCCCAAACAGGGCACGTGGGGTGGCATGCTCCCCTGCATCCTGTTTTTGCTCCCAGGGGGGTGCAAGAGGCCAAGTTCTGCCTGTCACACCCTCTGGCCACACCCACCATGGCCATGCCGACCCAGCCAGTCATTAGGGCAGAGAACCGGTTGTTAAATTGTTTGAATCCCACCACTGGTGTCAGTATATGTAATAATCAAGACTGGATGGGTTACATGAATACTGGAAGAGTAAGGAATGAGTGGTGATGCATTTTATACCCCATGGTGCTTTTCTAAGATTGTGAAGCCCAGGGATAGGCGTTAAAATTTGCCTCTCAGACCCAGTGAAGAAAAGAAGTCAAAGAGATAGAGAGAACTGGAATTCTATCCCTCAGAATCCTTGGTACTAAATTTATTCTGGCCATGACATTGTTAGCAAGATACTTCTGCTACTAAAACAGCTTAAACTTTCTTGAGAGGCTTCTCCAAATATAATTTAGCCTTCAAATAGCATAGGGGTCCTCAAATTTTCCACCTTATTAATTGTTCATGAATTTTCAAATTGTTCTTTGATGACCAAGTGTTTACTATATGAAATTAATTTAATAAATAACAATAACAATAACAACTTGGATATTTCCATTGATCCTTGTGGGTCATTTTCAAGAACTCTGAAATAATGGGATTGACATCTGCTGCAGCAGTATTTTGAAGCTTTCTGTGTGTTTGCTTGAAAGGTACCAAAACTTCACACCAGTCAACCTTTTGTGATCTTACTCCTAACTCTGTTAGGAATTGTAATGGTTCATAAAACAAAATGTTGATATATATTTGCAAATGTTATTGAAAGGCTGGGCTGGACTTAATCCAAGAAAAATGTTGGAGGAGCATGGATATTTTAATAAGCTAAATAAATGGCTTTTTTATTGCCATCCAATAGAACATCCAAAAGAGACCATCTGAATGTAAAATAAAAAATAAAAAATAGTGTTTTTCTCCAATCAGTCATCCATACAAAAGGTAAATAGATGTCCACACCTAATACTGGAAAGCAGGAAGAAAAAGGAAGTGTAACATGTAACAATGAAATCAAAGCAGCAGGCCATCTCTTAATGGGAGCCAAGATTGGAGTGTTTATCCTGGATTTATGCCTCATCTATTTGAAGTGAAAGGTTTCTGCAGCTGAGAAAAATTAAGGAGCTTGGTGAGGTCTGCCATCTTGGAAAAATATTTACAGTCTGTCCTTAGATTAGTAATTCTGCAAAAGAGCTCCAGCTGAACTTGTTGTCCAGTATACTTGCTTGAAAACATGTCTTCAATCTGCTTCATGTTTTGAAATGGTGGATTATTGTCATTTACACATCACACTAACTAAAAGAAACATGTTGTGATTTAGTAACTCTTTAAACCTATCCATTGAATGTGGTAGAATTTACTTTCTGTTGATTTCAGTGTGTCTAATCATATCCAACTCTGAATCCAACATTTTAACACCAAAGTTACTCAATTACCGTGAATAATCTGTCAAATTTTCATATATCATTTCCAAATTTATGTATCTATGTTTTTGGTAATACAGTGAAACAATGCCATATTATAGTTTGACTGTTAACATGGGCTTTTTGCAACAAAACAGGAAAAATTAGAATAGTTGAGAATCTGCTGGATTTCTTGTTCATTTACACTAAAGTTAGCATTCCTCGGGGAAAATGTCTTGTTGCCACGGAGATAGAATTTTCTACAGGCATACTCTCACTATTGTGAGCCTTAAACACAAGGATACAAAACACTAGAAACAGGAAGCACGCAACTTAAAAAAAAAAACAATTGAAAAGGGAAAGGATATGCAACATTATGCTGATGGGACTTTAATAGAAGACAGACTTACTTTGTTCACAATTTTAACTCCTTTTTATGCACACAAAGAACCGGCGAGCAGTTCTTTTCTTGGATATACTGCAGAGCAATAGATTGCTCTTAAAAATATAAATTTACAAAAACCGTAACATTTAAAGACTATTTGAAAACAATGCATCCATGGTGAAAAATGGGAAGCTCAACTGTTCTCTTCGTGACCCTGGAAACATCAACTAATTGGAATAGGATGCCTGTTCTTTGGGAGTGTTTTGGAAATGGCTATTGGCCAAATGGCCAAATCTCAACTAGGTTGACCCCCTTGGCATTCCACTGTGGTATCTAGAGTCAGATTATAATGGATGCATTACAGGGGTGAAATTCATTTTTTTTTACTACCGGTTCTGTGGGCGTGGCTTGGTGGGTGTGGTGTGGCTGGGTGGGCGTGGGTGTGGCAGGGGAAGGATATTGCAAAATCTCCATTCCCACCCCATTCTGGGGCCAGCCAGAGGTGGTATTTGCCGGTTCTCTGAACTACTCGAAATTTCCGCTACCAGTTCTCCAGAATCTGTTAGAATCTGCTAGATTTTACCCCTGATGCATTATGTTTATATGTACAGATCCCTGGAATATTTGGATTCAAAAGTTAGTCTATCCTACCTGGAGAGCATTCAAAATGACTCCAATTTTCCCTACTGTACCATCAAATTTCTTCAACCGAGCAGTTTGAAAGCATGTAAAAAATGCAAGTAGAAAAATAGAGACCACTTTGGTGGGAAGGTAAGAGCATTCCATGAGCCTTCAGCATTCAGTTGTGCCAGCCACATGACCAAAGAGATGTCTTTGGATAGCACTGGCTCTTCGGCTTTGAAATGGAGATGAGCACTGCCCCCTAGAGTCGGGAATGACTAGAACATATGTGCAAGGGGAACCTTTACCTTTACCTTTTTACCATCAAGTTCATAATCCCCAAGAAAAAAAACCACAGTTATAACAGCTGATCCTAAATTAGTCTAGAATGCGACACAAACTGTTTCAGGAATTTTTTGCAAAGCATAAATAATTCTAAATAAACAATCTCAGGATATTATATATTTCTGGATAGCTGTCCATATATTCCAACATCTTAAAAGCATTGTAAGCTACCCTGAGACTCCGGAGAAGGGCGGCCTATAAATCAATCAAACAAACAAACAAACAAACAAACAAACAAACAAACAAACAAACAAACAAAGGACTGCCACAAAGAAGAAGGGGTCAATGTATTCTCCAAAGCACCTGAAGGCAGAACCAAAAGTAATGGATGGAAACTAAGAAGAGAAATAAGGAGAAATTTCCTAACAGAACAATTAATCAGTGGAATGACTTGCCATTAGAAGTTATGGGTCCTTCATCACTGTAGGTTTTAAAGAAAAGAATGGATAATGATTTGTCAGAGAAGGTATAGGGTCTGCTGCTTGAGTAGGGGGTTGGACTTGAAGACCCTTCCAAATCTGCTATTCTGTTATTTTCCTTTCATCTTTATTGATATTAACCTTGAATGAGTGAAATAGCGAGGCGAGGAAAAAATGGAGAGCTTTCCTTTACTTATGAATGTAACCCCAAGCAATAGTTTGGAGCAATTCCAGAATGAACGAAAGGTGCAAGGAAATTTGGGGTACCAAAAAAATTGCAATATTTCAAGGACATTTCATCCAGTCCTGGAGTATGTAAATGAGGAATAATCTGTGTAGCACAGAGGAGAAGATAGAAAACCACCAGGGTTTTCCAGAAATGTAGACAACACTGGAAAATAGAATAAGCATTCCAAAAAAAAAAAAAAAAAGCAGTGACAACCTTTTCTGTAGAATTGCTAAAAAAAAATAATAATCTGTCCATTAGTCATCAAAAGATGAGTTCAGCTCAAGGGAGTCTTTAACTTTTTACCTGCTTCTCTGGTGAGGCACTCCACATTTTTGAGAGGAGGTGCAATTAGAGGATAAATGCATCTGTCCTTCTTCTCCTCTCTGAAGCAGGAGAGGAGAAATTAGGAATTTAAGGGAGGGGGACTTTCTACCAAGGGATAAAGCAGCACAGCTGCACATCTCTCCTTGCTCTATTTTTTTGGCATCATTGGTGTCCATCTGCTCCTTTTAATGCTACAACACAGAGAGGAGCAGATGGGGTTTCCTCTTCAGCCTTCTCCTGAAACCCATATTCATTATAACCTAATTTTTATGATGACAGCCTTGCTGTCAAAAATGTCACTCACTTTTCTCCCCTTTTTCAGAAACAAAAATAGTTCTGTTTCTGAGCAGTTCAGCTGGGAGAGACACACTCACGGAGAGAGAGAGAGAGAGAGCACAACCTCGTATAAAAGCCAATTAAATCAAAATATTAGTGCGACTAGTATTTAAACCAAATTTAATCTGATTTAGAACAGTACCAGAATAGAGCTGATCAGTGAAAGAAAGTATGGTACCTTGATGCTTGGAAACATTTTCATTTTGAACTCAAGGTATTGCCCCAGGATTTCTTTTTCCGAGGAGAGAAAAATGAAGAAATATAAATATAATAGCACTTAGAATAAAATAGAATAGAATAGAATAGAATAGAATAGAATAGAATAGAATAGAATAGAATAGAATAGAATAGAATAGAATAGAATAGAATAGAATAGAATAGAATAGGAGTTGGAAGGTACCTTGGAAAGTACCATCTAGTCCAACCCCCTGCTTCGGCAGGAAACACTACACCACTTCAGAGAAATGGTTATCCAACATCTTCTTAAAAATTTCCAGTGTTGGAGCATCCACAACTTCTGGAGGCAAGTTGTTCCAGTGATTAATTGTTCTAACTGCCAGGAAATTTCTCCTTAGTTCTAAGTTGCTTCTCTCCTTGATTAGTTTCCACCCATTGCTTCTTGTCCTATCCTCAGGTGCTTTGTAGAATAGTTTGACTCCCTCTTCTTTGTGGCAGCCCCTGAGATATTGGAACATTGCTATCATGTCTCCACTAGTCCTTTTTTCATTAAACAAAACATACTCAGTTCCTGCAACCATTCTTCATATCTTTTAGCTTCCAGTTCCCTAATCATCTTTGTTGCTCTTCTCTGCACTCTTTCTATAGTCTCTGCATCTTTTTTACATAGTGGCGACCAAAACTGAATGCAGTATTGAAGGCTGCAAACAATTACCAGAGGAAACTAAAAGTACCAGGGAGAAAAAAAAAAGTTCAGATGGCTAAGCTAGCTTTAACTTTTGTTATCTTAAAGAATTTTTACATGAGCTGAAACATTATTAATATCACAGAAAGAATAGTCTTCAATATTCTTTTAGAAAACAATAGGAATATTTTTTTAAAAAATTGATTATTTGGCAGAGATACAGAGTTTGAAGTTGTGAAAGACAACTTCACTGAGATTACTAAAATGGCAATATAAAACACAAATCAAGAAAAGGATCTGGAAATGAAACAACTGCAAAAGAAGCCTTGGATGATGCCTCTTTATAGGATTTACAAAGCAGTCTGGGAAAGCTTTGAAGACTCCCCCTGAATTGATGGAAGATCAAATCCTGAGTGGCTATAGAACAGATTTAAAAATCTGACAGTGGTTAGAGTGCAGTACTGCAGTCTACTTCTGCTGACTGCCGGCTGCCTGCAATTTGGCAGTTTGAATCTCACCAGGCTCAAGGTTGGCTCAACCTTCCATCCTTCCGAGGTGGGTAAAATGAAGACCCAAATTGGGGGCAATACGCTGACTCTGTAAACTGCTTAGAGAGGGCTGTAAAGCTCTGTGAAGCGGGATATAAGTCTAAGGGCTATTGCTATTGCTATGATTTCTGGACTGCTTCTGGATAAAAGGCTAGGGGGAGAAAAAGTCTTTTTATCTGAAATTTTTAAAGGGAGTGAAAAGTTAGTACATTAGGTTATACTTAATGTGATGATGTGGAAGACACTATTTTCGTCTTCGTGGTCTTTTTTTTCCCCTACTTTTTCCTGCACTTTTTAAATTTTTTCTTCTAGTTTAGTTTGTATTAGTTTTTACCACATTTATTAAAAGCGTTAATAAAATTGTAAAGAATAAAACCTCGCAAAGAAAATTTCAAGGGTTGTCCAGATAGCTGCCAGGAATTAACAATGACTTGAAGTGGACTGTAATCAGGATCCAATGAGTGGAGGAACTTGAACTCTCTTTGATGGCAGCCACTTATGAAAATAATTCTTTTTTGGAAAAGATAAGAACAGGAGTTGAAGCTCATGCTAAAAACATCCAAATGAAAGTACAGTGATATTTTGGTACTCATCATTAATTGGTTCAGGGAGCACCACCCAGAGTACCAAAAATGATGAATATCAAACAACTTTTTTCACATAAGGAATAATATATGAGTCACAAGGCAGCTGACACTGACCAGTTTTAGCTTGTGCATTGATTAACAAACAAATAATGAGTACCAGGACAAAATTTTCAAATCAAAATGTGTTGAGTTAGTTTCAAAGGTGTGGGGTACCCAGGGGTGGGCTGATGGGGGTTCGCGGGGGTTCAAGAGAACCTCTAGTTAAGATTTTGTGCAGTTTGGAGAATCCCCAAATCCCACTCCTGGTTGGCTCTGCCCATACCGCCCTGCTCCTCCCAGGAGTCTCCACACAGCCTATTTTGGATTCAGGTAAGTGCAGGGCGCATGCGGAGGCTTGGGGAGGGTGAAAAATGGGCCTACTGGAAGTTCGGGAAGGCTGGAAATGGACTTTTCCAGCCTCCAGAGGGCCTCCGGAGCCTGGGGAGGCCGTTTTCCACCTCCTGGAGGAAAGCTTACAGAGCCTGGGAAGAGCAAAATTGCCTACACCCACCGTGGTGCAGGAGGCCGACTAGGCCACACCCACCATGGCCACATTCATATTAAAAATGCACTTTTTTAGCATTTTCCAATGGAGTTTGCATGTAATTTTTTTAAAAATAATATTTATTGAAATTCCAATATATAACACACACAATACAAAAAACATAACAACAACCAAAAAAAGAAAAAAGAAAAAAGAAAAAGACATAGCAAAAAATTTAACACTAATGACAACTTTTCCATATCGGTATCTCTATCATAACAAGCATATTTACAAGTATTCTAAATATATATATATATATATATATATATATATATATATATATATATATATATATATATATATATATATATATATATATATATATATATATATATATATATATATATATAAAATTACATCCTTATTTGAATTATAGTAACATCTATTCATAATTCAGTTTCATACCCTATATTTCTTCAATCAATTTTACCAATTTTTCAAATTAAATATATGCAAAACATGTACACACAGAACACGGACTCTCTCACACCCCCATGTTGCATTGGATGGGAATATAATATTTGTAATATATAATTATGTAATATAGAATCAAAATAATAATTTTATTATTTATTATGTTGATGTTTCACCTAATTCCTATTTCTGCCATGTACTAGTGAAAAAAATAGAGAAGTGCAGATTTAGATAGATGCTCATGAAAACGTTCATTAATTCAAACAAGAAGATGTTTAAACTTAAATAGAAATGTGTTGAAGCAAATATCAGGTTGGGGAAAAAATACCAAGAAATTAAAGAGAAAGGAGGCTCTCTAGAGATAGCAAGGGATTTGTGCTTTATAAATTTGTTATATTCAAGAGGAAATTAAATAAAGTAGGAACAACGATGGAATACAACTCAAGTGTGTATTATCTTTCCTACTTTTAATTCATTATATTAACTACTGGATAGGATTTAGCACAGAGATCCCTGGATGGTAGATTGGGAGACAGACTGACAGATCCTTATCCTTAAACCTTATGCCATAAGACTGTATTTGATTAATTTTCTTTTCCTTCTATTTTGGCACAACATATATGATTGATTCCTTTGGGACAGAAAATCAGTAGAAAAACTGAGACCCAGAAAAGTAATAAAATAAAGTGGCCTATTTAATTTATTCCAAAATAATTTTGATATCTAAAGGTAAATATAATAATTCAAGTGCATTCCTCTTAGCTAATTGGATTTGACTGCCAGAGTTTGGAATGGTAAGCATTGTAACAAAATTGACTTTGGGGAAACCACATTACAAGTAGTAAGAGAGCTAAATGGGGGGAGGGTTGTTCCTAGATTTGCAGAAAAGAAATAGTCAGCATAAAAAATAAAAAAAACCCTCAACATACATTGGAAAAGCCCTTGAGAGTTGGTGTGAAGAGATAACAGCCTAGGAAACAGAAAAGAGAGGACACAGCCAGGCGTGGGCTGCTACAGGTTTGCCCAGGTTCTGGAAAACCCGTAACTAATATTATTGCCGGTTCATAGAACCTACAAATCACACCCCTGGCTGGCCCCTCCCACACCATCCCACCCCTCCCCTCCCACCCCGCCTCTCCCAGGAGTCTCCATGCAGCCTGTTTTGGATGCAAGGTAACTACAGAGCCCGCATGGAGGCTCAACGAGGGAGGGAAATGGGCCTCCCGGAAACTCTGGAGGTCCTCCGGAGCCCTAGGGAGGCAGTTTTTGCTCTCCTAGAGGCTCGAGGAAAGCCTCTGGAGCTGGGGAAGGTGAAAACACCCCCCGCTGCCATGGTGCATGGCCATACCCACCCAGCAACTGGCCAGAGAGCCCATTGCTGAAATTTTTGAAGCCCACCCCTGGACACTGCTCTCTGCTAGAAAGTGGTTAGAACTAGAGTTTCAGAATAGATGCTCCCATTTTTTTTGAGGGGTGGGTGGGTTGTAAAGGAGATGGTGGAAGAACTGTACTTTCAGACTAGCAAGCTTCTATTAATGTAGCCTTACAATAAAGTAGGGTTAGCTTATCTGATCTTGTTTCCTACCTGCTCTACCTGGTAAGACTGACTAAATTATGTAAAACTGGATAGATGAAAAACATTGGCCATGTAAAAAGGGTTCAATGATTCCAACACAGTCATCTTTCCCATGTATATTCCCATGCTAGGAATATACAGTGCGAACAGTATATCAGTGTCTAGATGAACTAACGCTTCATTCATAAACATTAGCAGGAAGCTTAATGTGCTTTGTATAGCTTAGGTTGCAGAATCCAGCTTGTTCAATCATCTATAGTTCAGTGTGCACCAATAAAGTGAGTTAATTCAGGAGCCAGGTTAAACATGTTGTGGGAATGCAGTCACCGTGTCCAAGTACTCCACTTCGATTTTTTGTTGTGGGTAAGGTGAGTCCATGAGAATACAAATCTTGTGCAATGGAAAGTGTTAATATGTACAAAAACACTTCAAAATCTTATGGTGAACCTTCCTTCCTTCCTTCCTTCCTTCCTTCCTTCCTTCCTTCCTTCCTTCCTTCCTTCCTTCCTTCCTTCCTTCCCACACACCTTCTCCTCTGAAGTTGATACAACATAAGCTTCATAGAAAGATCTTCCATTTAGTTTCTCAGAAATGCTGTCCTTCTGCATTCTTAGGACTTTCACAGCTCTAACTAAATCAGGCTCTCCACCACCCACAGATTTTAAATGTGAGCTGATATTTTGGCACTGAATTGCAATTTGTTACTGGCAGCTTGCCCTGCTAACAGAATTAGTCCAAGGCATTTTGATCCTTCATTAAAATGCATAGCCAATCTTAGGAATATGTAAAGAAGTTACAGTTAAAGAAATAAGTATATAAAATGCTCAACAGACCGTGGACACTTTCTTTGGAGTTCAGTATCATTTTTGTTTATCCAGACTAAATAGTTTCAAAGTTTCTTCAAAACAAGTTGGGAGCTGTTATGTTACAAAACAGATCACATTAGTACATCTTAATTTTTAAGATTTGCTCAGAACTCATATATGACCCCGTGTATGTTTCAAACAATAAAATACTGACCTGCTACTGTTTGGAGGTAAACTCTTTTCCTGAGGAGGAGGAAACAATAATGTAAACTAGACATAGCAAAAAACATCATGGTCCATAAATAAACATCATGGTCCATAAATAAACATTTGTTAATTAGAAATATAAGCAGCATTTGTCATTTTGTAAGAGATCCCCAGCACATGTTCAGCTTATCAAATGTGCCCTGCCAGAATTAAGAAGATCTCCAGTTTACACCATGCTTAACAACTTAAATCTCACTATTTTTATTATTTATCTACACATACATCAAATTTAGAAACCGCCTATTTCACTCACAGCTATATTTGGCGAAATGCATTTGTCATGTAGTCTCCTTCTTAGCTCTTTTTCCTTCTCTGTAGTCCTAGAAAACATGGCTGCTTTACAAATGTTACTACTTAGCACCTTCCATGACTCTGTGTTTATCTGTTAACCAGGTTAAGCAACCAACTGCAACTGATAATAGAAGAATCTGACACTTATACAGATTCATCCAGTTTGTTCTTGTTGAAGCAAGGCAAAGAAATATTTTCACAAAGCTGCATTTTTTCCCCCTGGTTTTGTAGTATGATTAACAATTTTGGACTCTACGTCTCATGACTAATTTCAGGAGAATTGTTGGAAAAGGATTGGAGGCTGCAAGATAGAATTTTCTGAAGCCTACAGACCCTAATGGCCCTCTCCCTCCCAGTTTGTAGTGTGTGTTTAAAACCAGCCGGTTGTGCAAAGATTTTCCGAACCACTGAAGCTTGCAAGCCTTTTAAGCAATCATTATATTGATTATGTGCAATTCTCTAGAATCCCAGCAACATTGTACATTACATTCAAGTTCATTTTGGCCTTTCCTTTGAATATTTTAATGGTTAAGTCATACTGTATATTTATCTGTGTTCAATTGCTTAACCGTATGCTTCATTAAGTGAACATTTTTGACCATCAACTTGCACAAATTTCCTGCTGAGGAAACAGATCTGAAGGACTATGTAATTCTACCTACCTACCTGTTCTGACCTAGGCTTTCCCAGCAGCATGAAGCCGACTCCTCGTCCTGATAAATCTCTTTTATTTAATTTACAGTGAATTCCTCTCCAGCAAAGTCTTTCCTCTCCCACAGTCTTTCAAGATAGTTCACAATTACCAACCTTCATCAGGCTTGGAGGGTGGCCAGGCCGATATCTTTTAGATGCCGCAATACTTGGCAAGAATGCAGTAATGAACTAATTGTCTCCTGCAAACTCCACTCCCCTTTTGCTCCTCTTTTATTCCCTCTGGGAGGGGCCATTCATCGTACACCTGTGGCCTTACTCCCAAGTCAACCCTTGTCCTTTAGCTGTTCCCTTCGTCTGGCAACTCTGCCCATGTTCACACTGGGAACAGACTCCAGCTGTTTGTCTGCCTCACTGATGATTGACTCCAAAGGCAGCTGATAACTGGTATATGGCTCTGGCCCCTTCTCTGCCTCCAACACAGAACCCTCATCAGAGCCTTCCTCAGACTCCCTGACTGGCCCATGTTTCTCCCCAACTTCCTCACTGTCCGAATCTGCTGCCAGATCCGCTGTGTAATTCTACCTGAAAGATTAATGTAATTCCAGCTTTCTTGTATGAATATGGTTTGTTGCTTTGGAACAATATCTTTTAATATGAATAGTGCATTTAATTAGCAAGAATAGTGAAATGTTGTCAGCTAAATAACAATTCTTGGACCCAGTATTGTCCTGCCTAATGAGATAATATAACTTTCATAGCACATTCTGCTGCATTAATGCCAGAAACTGGTATTTTTATGTGTTGTAATATTGTAGATCATCATTACATTTTGTATGTTTGCGTCTAGCTACCATATATTTTTACAATGCAATTGATTTATAGAAGGATAATTAAAATGTCTCTATATTCTTGAATGCAGTAAAGGCATAGTTTATAGCTTTGGTACTATTTTTGCTACACAAGCTAGTAACTGGAGACTTCAGGATCCATGCAGTCTTAAGGCCTTACTTTACAGACAATCCTCTCTGACCATACTATCTAATTTTGGCAAGAAATGTGCCATGAAGTTTGAATTTGACCCAGATCCTATGTTCACAACATACTGAATAGTGTGACATGGGAACACAAAAGTGGTTATCTAATAGGTAGCAGAGAGATCAGTTGACTTAGCATTGCATAGGGTTAAACTTTCAATTAACCAACTAATTTCCCCTGAATTGTACAAGCACCCTACCAGAGTACTGTATATTCCTTAGGATGTCCAAAATGGAGAAGTAGTTTTATAAAGGGCGTACAAGGCTGTGTGGTTTCTGTAATCACTTGTGTGGAGTTGGAAAAGGAGCAGAAACTGGTAGGGGTGGATATCAACTCACTCTGAATCTGGCACTGATTGTGATAGTGGTGGTGATGATGATGATGATGATTATCATTTTCTTATCAGAGTTTATTTTTTTATTGGCCTAGGACAGGGGTCAGCAACCTGCAGCTCTGGAGCCGCATGTGGCTCTTCCACTCCTCTGCTGCGGCTCCCTGTCACTCAAAATATGTGTCACAACTGCCAATGTGCAACACCCGCCGGCATGTGATTTATTGAGCTTTTCAACCCCTGGTAGGCCAACCATGGACAAATCCAAGAAAATAAAAGTTTCAGAAGAAAATGGAACGTTTAATTCAACTACATATGCTAGTTTTGTGGCCGCTCAAGAAATAGTCAGGCACGGGAAGGGTTTTATGGCTCCTGGTGTTTTCTTTTCTGTGGGAAGCCAGTCCAAAAGGTTGCAGACCCCTAGCCTAGGAATACACATACATTTTTTCATGGTTTTAATAATAATAATTTAATAATAATCTTTTAGTGTCTGAGAATGGATGTTTATTGTGGCAACCACTAAATTGGTTCTACATTTAGATATGTCAATATTCTTCCTGTTAACTATGGAAGACTAAGGAATGACAGTTTTTGTTGTGTGTGATAGAGGGGGCAGTGTGTGTGTTTGTGTGTGTGTGTTAAATCCAGTTCAAAAATTATTTTACATAGCATTTTTTATCTTTAACAAATAGCTGTGAAGATTCATTATGTCTACCCTTCCCACTCCAAATACTGCTTAACAATTATGGATATGAGTCACAGAAATCAACCTTTCAGATATGTTGTCGTAAAATAAAGGTCATCTCCTGGAATACTTTAGCAAAATGTGCTTTAAAAATATAAAATAACACTGTAGCTTTCATTATAGTTTTATCTTTTAATGCTCAGAACTTATTATTAGTTAATTTTCAGGTGACTGCTTCTCCTCCTTCTAAGTGTCTATTTTTGACTGGATTATCCCAAAAGGCTGGAATGGAAGAGAAAGACTGTGATGGAGTTTATGATGTGCTCTTAAAAAGTTAATAGCACTGCTGTAATTTTAATCAGCAGCTATCGATCATGTGCATGGAAAAAGATCCATGGTCCAGTAGTTATTTAAACTACTATTTTATAATCTTGGCTGTGATCTGCAGGGTCTGAAATATTTGGGCATTGGATAAAACAGAATGTAGTGGCATACCATATTGAGCCATGGTGGTGCAGTGGTTGGAATGCAGTACTGGAGGGCTAACTCACTGCTCACTCCAGGAGTTCAATTCCTGACCGGCTCAAGGTTGACTCAGCATTCCATCCTTCCAAAGTCAGTAAAATGAGGATTCAGATTGTTGGGGGAAAGAGGCTGACTCTGTAAACCACTCTGAGAGAGCTGTAAAGCACTGTGAAGCAGTATATAAGTCTAAGTGCTATTGCTATTTGGAGTCAGAATTTATATGTTTACTGTTGCTCAGGAGAATAAGTCTCTGGTGGACAGATGCTGTACACATGTTTTTTTATATGAAAATAAATCTATTTTATTTATTGGGACACATGGGACTTTCAAGACACACATACAAACTAAAATCTAGACTTGTCCATATTTTTCAAAGCTAACATCTGTGCAAAATTATAATTCTGTGTATGTTTCTACCACTAATTAGAAGGAAATTTTGATTTCTTCACTCAGTGGAATTTTACCTATTGCTGTACTAGTTCATAAGCAAATATTTATAACAGAGTCAATATAGTGTTTATATTGAACCTAGCTTACCTTCAAATTGCTGATTAGATAGTCAGTGCAGTATGATTTGATTAGATCAATTCAGAAAAAAAAAGATTACAAAAAACAAATTTGTCAAATCAGCTCTGGTGCATTCAGTGTGATGATCTTGCATATCTATAATTTATAGGCACTATGGATCCTAAAACTACAGTTATATACAAAAAAAAATCAGATCCATAGGCCAATCAAGACATTTTTTTTCAGAGAAAATGTTACTGTACTTATTAAGGTTCAAAGGTCATGCATCATACAAGTAAGGAAGTATTTAGAAGAAAACAGCAATCAATTTCAACATTGTAATTTGCATAATAAAATTTTCATGGGGCTTGCATTCTGGTACATGCTGTGTCTAATAATAATAATAATAATAATTTTATTTCTATACCGCCCTTCTCCCGAAGGACTCAGGGTGGTGTACAGCCAATTTAAAAACACACAACAATGATTAAAAATTAAAATAATTAAATAAATTTGGCCGATTTAAAACCCCAAAAATTAAAATACCCCAATTTAAAATTATTATATTGATAGCCCTGCCTGGCGGAACAACAGGGTCTTCAGTGCGCAGCGAAACACCCGGAGGTCGGAGATGTTACTTATTTCCGGGGGCAGTTCATTCCACAGGGCTGGGGCTCCCACAGAGAAGGCCCTCCCCCTGGGTGTCGCCAGCCGACATAACTTGGCTGATGGCACCCTGTGGAGACCCTCTCTGTGGGAACGGACTGGTCTATGTGTGTTTATATGTTTTATCTAGGATTAAATCATTGGGACTAGATATGAGATTTCTTTCAACATACCACAGACAATGGATATTTCAATCAGCAGTATAATTCAAGTCAGTGGTGGGATTAAAAAAAAATATTACTGGTTCTGTGGGCATGGCTTGGTGGGATACTGCAAAATCTCATTCCCATCCCAGTCCAGGGGAAAGATACTGTAAAATCTCTATTTCCTCCCCGCTCCATGGGAACGATACTGTAAAATCTCTATTTCCACCCCACTCCAGGGGAAGGATACTGTAAAATCTCTATTTCCACCCCACTCCATGGGAAGGATATTGTAAAATCACCATTCCCACCCCAGTCCATGGGAAGGATACTGTAAAATCTCCATTCCCTCCCCACCCCACTAATCTGCTTTCCAGCTCCATGTGCAGGGCAACAAAAGAAGACCCAGCTGATCAGCTGGGACTCGATCAGCTGGGACTCAGGAGGCAGCGAATAGATGGGGGTGGGGCTAGTCAGAGGTGATATTTGCTGGTTCTCCGAACTGCTCAAAATTTTCCCTACCGGTTCTCCAGAACTGGTCAGAACCTGCTGAAACCCATCTCTGATTCAAGTCTGTTTTCATTCTGGTAAACATGTTTCCAGAACATGATTGTTAAAATATATGGAAATATAACTAATTGTTAGCAAGACAAAAATTTTCTGAAGAAAAAGGAGGGAAAACCAACAATAAAATTACCCACATTTATTTTACTGAGTAGCTCCTTAAGTGCTTGAACTGATAAGTACTTGGAAGATTAATGGCAAAAATAAAATGTGAAATGTTTTATAAGTAAAATATGTTTGTTATAGGGGATATAAAATCAGAAGACAGGGATTGTTTCATAATCTTGTTAAATATAGTTCTGGAAGATCATTCTGCCTCTTCAGAAATATCTGTACTGCAGATTCTTAACTCATTCAAAAGCTAAGAATGAGAGAGTGAAATGAAATCTTCATCTTGAGATCCTCCTCCTCCTCCTCCTTTCTCCTCCTCCTCCTCCTCCTTCTTTTTCTTCTGTTGTTTATCTTGATACCTTCCTTTATTTTATTTTAGCACTGTATTTATTTCTCTCTTCAATTGTCATTTAATCTGGCCTTTCTGTAGGGCATAAAGACCTTTTCCCCCCTTCTTCATTGAGACAAAACTCTCTTTCAAGAAGTGTATTTGTACGCATGACTGTGCATGTGTACTTTCTCAAATATCAGAACAAGATGGATGGTCCATCAATGCCACATAACTAAGTTAATGTTGATTTGATAGTTCAGGGCTGCAGCAAGCTACATATAGATTGTTATAAACAAGCTCAATTTTTAAATTAAGAATGGATTTATTAGTGCGCGGTGCTACAACATTTGAAGGATTTAGATCAGTAACACAATTGGGTTGAAGGAGAGGCATATCAAAGCTTGACAGGTTTGCATTGCAAATAATGTAATAAACTATTAGTATCATTAAAGAATAAAATAATGTAATAAATCATTTCTGTCCAGCAAGAGTAATGAAATACAGCTATACTACAATTTTATAAAGCACAAGAATCCAATGGAAAAACATTGATTCCAAAGATCCATCTTAATTAACTTTTGTACCAAATAAAGCATTGCACAGCGAGGAAAAGAAATGTATGGATACACTCATATCATGCATCAATATTCTTCCAGTTAACAAAAAAAAATAATAAAAAAAAATCATCAGATTGTACTATAAGAGAAGTTTTTTGAAAATGTTTTAAAAGTATAATAAATCCATGTATATAATAAAAACATAGTTGGGGTTATTGATACCAAAAAGATTAGCACATCAATAACATACCCTTAAATTATGTTCCTCTTTAATCAGATCAAGCTACATCCACCACAGAGTTGTTAGATTTGTGAAATGATATTTGCTACTAATATTGGATGGTTTGAGCACTGAGAAAGCAGTTGATTCATAGCAAAAGATATGGGGACAGCCAGTAAGCAGCAGGACTGAATATAATCAATACAAAATCAAATGTCATGCAATGAAGTTAGAGATTTCAGTTCAGCAGGTGGGATTAACCTCCCACCTGTTAACAGCTTTGATTTTAAATTATTACTTTAATGAAATTAGCACATTCCTTTGAAGTGTAAAGTCTGCATTTAGGTTTTCTTTTTTTAAGATACACAGGATCCTACAATACACAAATGCCAACTCTTAAAAGCTGGAAGAAAAAGGTAGGAATATCTCCAGGGGATTAATAGCAAAGATGAAACATCCCTGAAATTGATTAAGAGACATGAAGAAAAGAAGCTGAGATACTTCCATATTAACCCACTGGTAAAGTAAACATAATCTATCAGCTTTTAGAAAGCTCATATTTGTGAGTACTTAATTTGTGAGGGTCAGGAGCAAAAGCAAGCTTTTTATTACCATAAGTGAAAGATAAAATTATTTGAACCATGGACAAATTAATACTAAGTAAATTGTATGAGATTACCAAAGCAAGACCTCATTATTTTGCATGGAGTTCAGGCAAAAGAAATCAGTCTCAAAGTTTCAATGTTGGAAACATGCCTAGATGCAGAAAGGCAGCAATAGCAATACAGCCTTAAAGGTAAAGGTAAAGGTTCCCCTCACACATATGTGCTAGTCGTTCCCGACTCTAGGAGGCGGTGCTCATCTCCGTTGTTTTTGTTTTTTTTTTAAATTTTGATTTATATGCCGCTCTTCTCCGGAGACTCAGGGCGGCTTACAATGTGCTAATGTGTTTCAAAGCCAAAGAGCCAATCAAGTTTGACATCTCTGCACTAAAGGAAGATTTTGTACACTGACTTTTATCTAAAACTACCAAATCCTTAAAAATGCATGTCATGCGAGACTAACGCTAGCTTTTTAAAAGAAATAAAACTGATCCATTGATACAAAGGAAATTTAATGGAAGTGAAATTAGAAGACCAGTTACCACTTATATTGGGCAACTGATTGAATATAACTATGATAAGTGATTAATTCTTAAGAACTGACAACCCTTTTACATTGTTAAGTGTCTGTCTGTTATGTATTTCCTGTAAAAAGCTAATTAGGCTAAATTTTGTTTGCCTCTCTGGTTTGTTCTATAAAAGGCTGAGCTGTTTGTTTTGGAGATAATGCATTTATAAATCAGTGAGACAAAATGGCCCCCATGACAGCACTACGGTTAGTTTGCTGAATAATATTGGCTGTATCCAAGCAACATTAATGTATGACTCAGAAAAGTCCATGTGAGGAATTTGTTTACTTTCAAAAGAAATATTTGTGGTAGTGCATATAGATCTCAGAGAAGAAAGGGAAAAAGTCATAAAAAAGTAGTTTGTGTCATTGTTAATCTCACATCCATGCTGATCAAAGGGAACGGGTAGGGAAATATAATTTAAAATGGCTGCATCAAGTATTTAGGGGATATAATATAAGATGGAAACCAGCACATACTTTAAAAAGATTATGGTAATTTTGGTTTTAGAAGAGGACTGTAACCAAGTATGGTGTACTTCTCATCTGCTACCTATACTCAATAGGCATTTTTAAAAATAATATTTGCACCCTGTTCACTATCGAGAACATCTTGTGGTGGGCTGCCATATGTAAAAAGGCAGCCCACCAGAGTATAACAGTAACATTTAGCAAAAATATTTAACTGAAACCCACAATAATCCTAAACTATAGGTGGTCTTTGATTTACAAGACTTGATTTAGGGACCATTCAAAGTTACAACAGGATTGAAAAAAGTAATGTATGAGCATTTTTCACACTTACGACCATTTAGCATCCCATGTGATCATGCTTGGGAACCGATTCATATTTATGATGGGTGCAGTGTCCTGGGGTCACGGGGTCCCTTTCTGTGATTTTCTGACAAGAAAAATAAATGGGGAAGTCACTTAACAACCATGTTACTAACTCAACAACTTCAGAGATTCATTTAACAACTGTTGTAAGGCAAGAAAGATTGTAAAATGGGGGCAAAACTCACTTAACAAATAACAGAAGTGTTGGTCTCAATTGTGTCATAACTGTGGGAGTTTTATTTTTTTTTTAAAAAAAAAATCCATAACCTAACTTGTTCTTGTTGTTCAATTGCTATATTGTGTCCCCATGAGCCACCAGGCTCTTTGTCCTCCACTTTGTCCCAGAGTTTGCCCAAATTCATTGTCATTGTGACAATGGCACTATCTAACCCTATCATTCTCTGCCGATCCTTTCTCCCTTTGTCTCCAATCTTTCCTAACATCAGGATCGTTGTTTCCAATGAGTCCTCCCTTCTCATTTGGTGGCCAAAATATTTGAGCTTCAATTCAGTGTCTGTCCTTCCAAAGAACAATCAGAGTGGATTCACTTTAGGATCGACTGGTTGCATCTCCTTGAAGTCCAAGAAACCCTCAAGAGTGTTCTCCAGCACCACAATCCGAAAGCATCAATTGTTCAGCATTCAGCCTTCCTTATGGGCCAAATTTCACATCCATAGTACTGGGATATTGGGATATCAAGAACCTAACTTTTAGCCATTTATAATCTCCTTCCCCTCCATTATACTGTCTTTGTTGTAAGCCGCCCAGAGTCCTCAGAGAGTTGGGTGGCATAGAAATACGAATAATAAGTAAATAAATAATAAATAAATTTCTTCCACAGAATTATACTGCAAAGACCATAACTTGTTCTATTCTTGAACATTTCACTTGAGGTATGGAATTCCTATTCTCCTAGAGATTTTTATTTTATTTGTCAAGAACATATTAGGTAATAAGTATAAACATAGATTGGATACCTAAAATAGATACAAATAGAGGAAACATTAGGACAGGGACAGTAGGCACGTGGTGCTCTTATGCACACCCCTTACAGACCTCTTAGGAATGGGGTGAGGTCAACAGTCCTAGGTTAAAGTTTTGGGGGATTTGGGATGAAACCACAGAGTCAGGTAGTGCATTCCAGGCATTGACCACTCTGTTGCTGAAGTTATATTTTCTGCAATCAAATTTGGAGCAGTTCACTTTAAGTTTGTATTTATTGTGTGCTCATGTATTGTTGTGGTTAAAGCTGAAGTAGTCATTGACAGGTAGGATGTTGTAGCAGATAATTTTATGAGCTACGCTTAGGTCATACCAAAGGCAGCATAGTTCTAAATTTTCTAAGCCCAGAATTTCAAGTCTGGTGGCATAAGGTCTTATAAATATATATAATATATATCAATATAATATATCTTTCTTATAAATGTACAAAGATTTGGTTGAACAAATGCAAACTCTCTCCAGAAATCAGCCCTGAAGCCCAACTGGGATTTATTCACACTATCCAATTGCTTTGTCACCAGAATAGGCAAGCCACTATTTCTTGAGGGTGGAAAGAATTTGTGTTGGCCTCCATTAATCCCCCACTGACTTTCAAAGTGACCTCAAGGATGCGAATTTTGTGTTCTTTTCAAAGAACACTTCCGCCTTTGAGTGTTTCTCCCCATTTGCGATAAAGCATTTCAGTTTGTTCCAGGCTAACATTTGCAGTTCATTGGCTTCTTTGTATAGGGAGGACTGCCTCGGGCCTTCATTTGAGCCAATGCTTACTATGCACTTTACTACTTCCTAGTCTTTCCTTTAACAGCAAAGTTGAAAATAGCAGAGCAGCTATGATCATCGTTTAACACCAAGAAAGTTCCTGCTTCAAAAACTCAGCAGAGATACTCAAAAATATGTGCACAGACACCTATATGGCCATTCGTTTAGTGTATATTATAAATCTGGGTGGAAAAGCCACGATGAAGCATAAAATAGCAATAGCGACTAGACTAGACTAGACTAGACTAGACTAGACTAGACTAGACTAGACTAGACTAGACTAGACTAGACTAGACTAGACTAGACTAGACTAGAATAGAATAGAATAGAATAGAATAGAATAGAATAGAATTCTTTATTGGCCAAGTGTGATTGGACACAAGGAATTTGTCTTGGTGCATATGCTCTCGGTGTACATAAAAGAAAAGATGCATTCATCAAGAATCATAAGGTACAACACTTAATGATAGTCATAGGGAACAAATAAGCAATCAAATCATATTAGGAAACAGTCAATATAAATCGTAAGGATACCAGCAACAAGATTACAGTCATACAGTCATAAGAGATGGGCGATAGGAACAATGAGAAGATTAATAGTAATGCAGATTTAGTAACTAGTTGGATAGTTTGACAACTAGTTTGATACCGCTTTACAGTGCTTTATGGCCGTCTCTAAGCAGTTTACAGAGTCAGCATATTGCCCCCCAACAATTTGGATCCTCATTTTACCCACCTCGGAAGGATGGAAGGCTGAGTCAACCTTGAGCCTGGTGAGCTTTGAACTACTAAATTGCAGGCAGCCAGCAGGCAGCAGATATACTGTAGCCCGTAGTACTGCACTCTAACCACTGTGCCACCACGGCTCAAACTGACCAACAAATCAGCTTCTAAACAATGCCTCAAAACACAGCCATCCACAACGCATCATCCACATTTATTGCGTTTCAATCAAACCTCAGCCCAACGTTTGGAGGAAAGAGATACTTCTTTAAGTCCTTCTGCAAGGGTAGGAGAGTATGAGGCTGACAGAACTCGGGGAGATGTTTCACAAAGCAGGGTGTATATGCTCTTAGTGTACATAAGGAGAATAAAATACATTCATCAAGAATAAGAAGATACAACACTTAGTGATAGTCAAGGTTACTAATAAGCTATCAAATAGTATTAGGAAACAAATAAAAACAATATAATTGAAAGATACAAGCAACATGGTTATAGTAATGTGGGAAGAGATAGATACTAGAAAGGAAGAGAAGAATAATAGTAATACAGTTTTAGTAAATTATTTGACATTGTTGTGGGAATCAGTTGTTAAGCAGAGTAATGGCATTTGGGAAAAAACTGTCCTTGTGTCTAGTAGTTTTGGTATGCAGTGCTCTATAGCGTCTTTTTGAGGTAAAAGTTGAAACAATTTATGTCCAGGATGCGAGGGGTCTGTAGATATTTTCACAGCCCTCTTTTTGACTCGTGCAGTATACAGGTCCTCAATGGAAGGCAGGTTGGTAGCCATTGTTTTTTCTGCAGTTCTAATTATTCATGGAAGTTTGTGTTTGTCTTGTTTGGTTGCAGAGCCAAACTATGTGTATTTTGGATATACTGGTTCAAATAAAGAGATCTGTCTAAAATATTAGGATCCATTTTAGAACTTCTATTTCCTTCTTTGCATTTTATCTGAATGTTTTGGCCTTCAAAACATCTGAAGAGAAATCTGTGAGCAGGCCTGGTGCTGCAGCAGTTATTAAAAACCAAGGCTACTGTTTTAAACAGTGACAGTATCTGGATATGTTCCTCTACATTTAACACCCATCCATGGAATGGTTATAGGGCTTTATAAATCAACTGAAAAACAGTATAGCAACATTTTTATGATTTTTCCCTCACATTTTTCTTCTCTTACTTCTCTTCCACCACCCCACATCTTCCTGGTTTTGCTAAATTAGCTCAGTGCTCACCTGTAAATTTCAGTTTATTCTGGAAAACAACCGGTGGAATTGGTGAGGGAGAGGAAGAATTCTTATCAAACAGCATTGGCCTGCAGCAAGTGAATGAAGCAATGAAACACTGATAATTAAAGAAAACGGCAAACACATGGCTCTGTTTCAGTTTTTTTTTTAAAAAAAAAAAACATCCCATAATGTGTGTTTGTTCAGCTGCAAAAGGATAACCAGCTCTCTCCTGTGATAGTCTATTGCCTTAAGCATTATTGCTCATAAAACTCATGAGGAAATTCCACCTGTAGGTATTCTTCCACACATGCACATCTTTCTAAATTATTTACAAGGTCTATGAAATTTAGATTTCTGTTCTCAACTGCTTTAAGTAAACTTTCATTTTCACGGAGTGGGTTACAACAGTGAAATATCCACAACCGTTATGTGACAATAAATGAAATCAGATGGCACGTGAAGTTGAGTTTGGTTCAACAGCAATTTCAAAATTCTCTACCAAAATTTGTGAGGCAGAGAAAGATACAGTTTTTGAATGGGATTTTAGTTTTAATGGTATCGGTAAGAAGCCTGAGGAGACTGTAAAAACCCAGGAACCAAGAACCATGAGTTCTAATCCCACCTTAGGCACAAAGCCAGCTGAGTGACCTTGGACAAAGTCACCTTCTCTCAACCCTATGAAGAAAACAACGACAAACCATTTCTGAAAAACTTTGCCAATAAAACTGCAGAGACATGTCTAGGCATTTAGTCAATTATTTTTTTTTTAAACACACACACACACACACACACAAAGAAAAAAACAAGTAGAAATGAGATCAATCAAATGAGGAAAAAACAGGTGGGGAATCTGAATAGCATCCGATCCTTAATAAATAAAAATACCATTTTTTTGCACTATAAAATGCACCTGACCATAAGACACATCTAGGTTTAGAGGAGGAAAACAAGGGGGAAAAAATCAGGTGGAGCCTGAGAGGACCACAGATAGGTGTCCTCTCATTTGTGAGCTCTGCCTATTGACTCCTGCACTGCGGAAAAGAGACAGAAGAGGCAGGCAATGACAAAGACTGAAGAGGATGGGTTCAGCACTGTAAAAGGACCCTGCCGCTGGAGCCCGGCTGCTATTCACCAAAGGACTGACACCGGTCCACCGGTGGGGACCTCTGAGGTATAATACACTTCACGGTCTGTGATGCAATATTCACTCCATAAGACACACAGACATTTCCACCCACTTTTTTTGGGGGGGGGAAAATGTGTCTTATGGAGCAAAAAATATGGTATATAGCATAGGAGTTACGCCCTTTTTCCAGTGGTGGGATTCAGCCAGTTTGCACCACTTTGGGAGAACCGGTTGTTAACTTTCTGAGCAGTTTGATGAACTGGTTGTTGGAAGAAATCATTAGGGCAGAGAACCGGTTGTTAAATTATTTGAATCCCACCATTGCCTTTTCCCCATCTTTGTTAATTTTGTCACTAACTTTTTCCAGTCGCCATCTAAGTTCTAAGCAGAGTTGAAAGCTGTTTTGTTTCCATTGCACCATTCACTGGGGACTACTTATGAAACTCAGTCATTTTTTTCCTCCTGCCATAAAGAGAAAGGTAAGAAGACTAAAAATGTGCTGTCATATAGCATTTCCAACATTGTATATTACACAAGGGTAGGCTAAAAGAAAAGCCATTAGAGAGGGCATATATGAAAAATGGGCAAGAATAGATGAGAGATAATAAGTTCGGCCACCACTTTAGGAGAGTTGGAAGCGTCTCAAAATATTATAGGAACAAAATGACACTGTTAAATCCGATAGAAAGAATCTGCTCTTTACAATAGAAAAGTAACTAATATTTTGTGAATTATTGCAGATGAAAAGTTGTTGTTTTAACCATTTAGTCGGGCCTGACTCTTGGCGACTTTATCGGCAAGTGCTCGCCATCCTACTCTGTCAAGCATAACTTCTTTCAATTGTTGGATGTTCAGCTTTGTCAGAGTATGGATATTCATTGACTGGAATAGATCAGCCAATGGGGACTGAATGGACTCTATATTGCTATTGTACATTTATCTTCATGTATTATATGTATATAAAGAAGTTAACGAATCCTTCTGAATCAGTCTGCCTGTGTGTGCTTTCTGGATTTAATTTCTGTAACAAACTCTGATAAGTTTTGTATCAGATTTGATGTTATCAAGCCAGTGTGTTCTTTGCTTGCCCCTTCTTTTTGTTCCACTAACCATTCCTAGTATCCTTGCCTTCTCCAATGAATTTGCAGGCATGGCATGGCCAAAGTAAATCAGACATAGTGTTATGATTTTAACATCTAGTGATGTGTCTGGTTTTATGAGATTTAACACCTCTCTGTTAGTTACTCTGGCTGTCCATGGTATACACAATCATTTATGCCAGCACCACAATTCAAACGCGTCAATTCTTCTTCCATCAGCCATTCTTAGTGCCCAAATCTCAATAGTACTTAGCTTATTAAGTGCCATGTAAGAACATGCTTGCACAATGAATGTTGATCTTTGAAGTCTGGAGTAGAGCCAGAGAATAGAAGAACAAGAACAGTTTAATTAACTGCATAGGGAGAAATGGAGAAAACCAAATAAAGGTCAATGGATTTACCCTGGGAAACTAGATCCACCTGCTCAAATTAATCTATTAAATGAGTCAATAACAACAGTGCCTGATATCTAACTACCCTTGGTTGATTTGAAAAAGCTAAGGAAGATCCAACCTGGTTAGTATTTGTATGTGAGATCAGTTCAAATCCACAAGGTGTAGACTAGACTGGCAAACTCCCTCCCCCCCCCCCAAAAAAGGGGGAAAAAAGATAACACATCTGGTAGGAAGCAAACCCACTTCCAGTACTGTTGACAAGAAAGCTATATGGATGTGTTTGTGGCATCATCTGGTGGTGAGCTCAACCCAAAAAGAGATTTTCCTTTCCTTTTTTTACCTTAAGAGTGAAAAGGCTGCAGTAATGAAATATCACACCAGTTTTAAAGGAGAATTCAGGAAGGCTTTATCACCCAAGTTATATGCCCTATAAGGAAGAGGTTTTTTTCTTGGATTAAGTTGTGTGAATTCGGCTCTTTCTTTCTTTCTTTCTTTCTTTCTTTCTTTCTTTCTTTCTTTCTTTCTTTCTTTCTTTCTTTCCTTCCTTCCTTCCTTCCTTCCTTCCTTCCTTCCTTCCTTCCTTCCTTCTTGCTTGCTTTCACTTTCTCGCTTTCTCGCTTTTTTGTTATTTATTGTGCACCACCATCATTTGGAAATGCTCCTAGTTCTTTACAAACGTGAGAATGAGCATTACATAAAATACCTTCAGGATAAAGTTTTGGATTTTTTTGCATGTTTTTTTAAGTTTTGGTTGATGATCATTAAAGAGAGAGATCCAACCTAGAATTAAGGAGAAATTTCTTGAAAATGAGAACAATTAATCAATGAAACGACTTGCCTCTAGAAGTTGGGTGTGGGTGCTCCATCACTGAAGGTTTTTAGGAATAGATTGGACAGTTATCTGTCCAGAATGCTATAGGGCAGGGATGTCAAACTTGCACCCTGTGGGTCGGATGCGTCACACGCTGGCCACGCCCACACCCAGTTTAGTGAAGGGGAAAAAAGTCACGATACGTCATGTGATGCCACTGTGATACCATATTGTGGCCCGCCAGCGGCCTGCGCAGTTCGTAGCTGATCCCAACGACGAGGAGGCTGGTGTGGTGTCGCGCCAGCAGCCTGCACAGCCAGCGCTTGCGTCGGACAGTGAGGAGGCCGAAGAGGATGTGATGCCAGAGGCAGAGACTCAGCCAGGGCCTTCAGAACCTCCAGAGGCTCCTTCCAGTGGAGAGAGTGAAGTGGAGGAGCCTCTTCTCAATGCTCGAGCACACAGGGCTGCCAAAAGGCAGGAGTGGCTACTCAGGAGGACGAGGTCTACTCGAGAGTAGGGCTTGAGGATAATTGGCCACTTCCTTAGCCTATTTAAGTCGCACGCAGCTAGTGCTTTCTTGCTAGAAACAATGTCTCATTACTACAGAACATCTTGGAGAGCGAGCAACTTCTCATATCATGTTTTCTGGGCTGGTTGCCAACCTTTGTCAGACTTTGTTCTTAATAACTTTGATAAGGACCCTTTGCACGGGAAGCCTGCATTCTTGAAAGGGGTTTGTTTGGAATTAAACAGTGTTTGCGAAGCTTGGTGTGTGTCACATTCTCTGGGAATCCGAAGCTGGGGCAGAACACACCACAAGTTTGACACCCCGGGTATAGGGTCTCCTTCTTGTGCAGGGCTTTGGACTGGAAGAACTCCTAGGTCCCTTTCAATCCTATTATTCTATGTTCTATGCATAGGGGTCGGTGAATGGAACGTCACTGTTGGTAATTCCATCTATTATCAACAAAAGATAAAACCATAGGGTCCCATGAAAATATTAGGAGAAGCCAAACACATACTTTAGATGTACACACACACACACACACACACACACACACACACACACACACGAAATAGAAATTTTTGCATCCTTTTGAAAACAGGGATTCTGCATTGAAAAAAAATAAAATAATCTGAGGCCAGAGGTGATATTCAGCAGGTTCTGACCAGTTCTGAAGAACCGGTAGTGGAAATTTTGAGCAGTTCAGATAAATACTACCTCTGACTGGCCCCACCACCATCAATTCTCTGCCTCCCGAGTCCCAGCTGATTGGGAGGAAATGGGGATTTTGCAGTAACCTTCCACTGGAGTGGGGAGGAAATGGAACTTTTACAGTATCCTTCCCCTGGCGTGGGAAGGGAATGGAGATTTTATAGTATCCTTCCCCTGCCATGCCCATCAAGCCACACCCACCAAGCCCACGCCCACCATGTCACATCCACAGAACCAGTAGTAAAAAAAAATTGAATCCCACCACTGCCTGAGAATCACAGAAGCTTAAGAATATCAGAGGCTGCATAATTAGGTCAGATGTTGTGAATGAATTTTGCATTATACTATAAGCCAAAAAAATATGTATATCTGTGTAGATTTGATTGTTTGCTGTTACTAATTATTACTAAAACGATCCTATGTTTGACAATACTGACAATCGTGCTGAGTCTGCCGTTTGCCATTCCCACTCCTGTAGATTACTGCAGGTAAATTTGGCATTTGATTCTATTTAATTCTCCAAGGGGAAAGAAACAAAATATAGGAAGGAATTCAATTGCTACACGAGCATGTAAGAGCTCGGAGAGTTTCCAAGGCTTGACCATTAGCATCTACACACACCATCAATTATTCCCTCTTGGGACATTGAAATCAAAGATCCATTAGTCCTGTATTCAAAGATGAAACAAAATAAGGGGTTGGGGGAGAGTTTGAGTGCAGGATATCTCTGTAGAAAATGTGTCTATACCTTTTGGGATTGCCTTGTTGAATGATGAATGCAGTGGCAAGCGCTGGATAGAAAAGAAACTTGCACACTTAGCAACTCTCCAGAGTTGTAATGATAGTATGCATCCATTTGCACTGCATAATTGTTATCCATTATTATGGGTTCCTTCAAAATTACTAATGGGGGAAGCATGAAGCATTATCTAAGAGGCAATAATGGATGCTCCTTTAAAATATAGAATTGTCCATGGCTTGATGGTATGAACCCTCTCTTAACAATTATAAATGTACGGGTTACCTTGAACCAAAGCTAAGGATAAATAGGCTTCTGAAATTCGTCTCAGAGAAAGAAGTGAGATTAATTATTTTTCAACTTTCTCCAAGAGGAAAATTCTCAAGGGTTAGCATCCTCTTAACAGTAACAACAGCTCCACTAAACAATTAGTAGAGATTAGTAGCACAGCCACTGCCATAATTTTATTATTATTATTATTACTGAAAATATCACAAGGTGGTATTTAAATGTAATCCTGCCTTTAAAAAAATCATGGAGTTTATATACTATTGAAAAGATGTATGGAAACTGAAGACAAGAAAATCATGCACACCCCTTTCTTAACCTATTGTTTTCTTACCTTATTGAAAAAAATATCCCATTACACAAACAAACAAACAAACAAACACCTCTCCAGTGAAAGAAGCAAAGAAGTGGTAGAGGGAGAAATAAAAGTAAAATTTATCTGACTGCTGCTGTTTATCCATTTTACCATTATTTGAAACCTCTCTGACTTTTCCACATTCGAGGGAGGGAGGGAGGGAGGGAGGGAGGAAAGAAGGACGGAAGGAAGGAAGGAAGGAAGGAAGGAAGGAAGGAAGGAAGGAAGGAAGGAAGGAAGGAAGGAAAAAGGGAGGGAGGGAATAGAGAGAAGATAGAGAGGAGGGAGGGAGGGAGGGAGGGAGGGAGGGAGGGAGGAAGGAAGGAAGGAAGGAAGGAAGGAAGGAAGGAAGGAAGGAAGGAAGGAAGGAAGGAAGGAATCCCTGTACAATGTAAATGGGATATTCACACAGTCTTCCTGGCCATTTACTAATAATAGAAGTGCAAGGACATTGTGTTCCACCCATGAAAATTTCAGTGAGGTTCTCTTCTGCTGACCAAATAGTATAGAAACATTTTCCTGTTTTTCTTCTTCTCCATTTTATCATATGACATTGCATCTGGCAATGCCCAAGATGTTCTTGGTGATGGCTTCCAGATAATTTTCAGGTTAATGCAAATCAAACCCATACACCTTAAAAGTAGCTACTGATTTTTCTACTCAATTATATTTTGGTCATCCTTAAATAGCATTTCTCATATTGGAAAGAAGTTTTCTTTTTAGTCCTTATTTCATCAATTCTTCCTGTAGTGACCGGAGTTGGATGGCTTATGCCTTAAAATAACTAATTAACTCACCTTGATTTTCCATGCAGTTGAGCAACAGCTACTGGGTACAAGAATAGCATTATTTGATATGTAATTAGGATGCCATTTTACTTTTGACAACCAACAGTAAATATAATCACATAGCAATTAGCAAGTGATTATGCCCTTACTACCTGGATCCATGTTCAAACTTTAACTATCAAGGAAGTCACCCGAACCTAAATCTTTTACAACGAAGGTCCAATGAATAACTATTGATGCAATTAAATTAGGTAGAACAAATGATATCCCGTTTATACGGATCATACTGCATTATTAAGGCCATAGTTTCAAAGAATTAAAAAGTACTGTAGTTTAGAAAAACCAAAAGCAGTGGGAATAATTATTGTAACAATAGTAGTATCAGAAAAAGTAGAGATCAAACATGAATTATTTTTGGTTATTTGGCTACAGAACCTTAAGGAAAATCTCTTTCTGCTGAAATATACAGAAGTAAAAATTCAGGAATTTTAGGTTTTGTACACATGCTGTCTTTAACAACTTCATATTTATTTATTGGTCCAATTTATATGCCGCCCTTCTCCGTAGACTCAGGGCGTCTTACAGTGAATTATAGCAATAGCCTGCATACTTTTTTGTATATACCTGCTTATTAGGGCTTTTGCCCCCCCCCAGCGGTGTTGTTCTATACAAAGTTGGCTTATTGCCCCCACAATCCGGGCCCTCAATTTACCTACCTCGAAAGGATGGAAGGCTGAGTCAACCTTGAGCCTGGTGAGATTTGAACTTGCACTAATTGCAGGCAGCTGGCAGCTAAGTGCTAGCACTTAACAGCACTTTAGTCAGCTGCACCACCGAGGCTCTGTCCGTTCCTTTAACAATAGTAGTACATGTAGTGCTTAACTTATAACAGTTTATTTACTGTGACTGTTCAAAGTTATAATGGCACTTGCCACCAGCAAGATTCGCTAAAATGTATAAGAACTCCTCCGCCAATTGTTGGAAATGCAACCAGACTCCAGGATCATGCTACCACATGTGGTGGACATGTAAGAAAGCAAGGAGTTACTGGGAGAAAATTAATCAATGGCTAGAAATGATAACTGAGCAACATATTGAGTTCAAACCAGAAATGTGCCTCTTAGGTAAATTGTTGGAAAGTTATGACAAAGCAACCATTTACTTAGTGTTACATATATTGACAGCAGCTAGAATTACGTATGCTAAATATTGGAAAAATGTGAATACCCCACCGGATGATGACATAGTTAGGAAAATTTGGGTTTGTGCTGAAATGGACAGATTAACTTTAAAAATTAAAGATAAAGAAGACTCAAATTATTATAGGACATGGAATAAATTTTATGAATGGATAGAGACAAGAGGTAGAAATGAGAGGGAAGTTTATGAATGTCAGTACAACAAAGATATATAAAACTGTGGATATAATATGGAGAAATTTGTAAATAAGCTAATGTAAGTAGAAACTTAGTTGAAGTGTTCTTTTATTTCCCTTTCTTGTTTTTGGCTGTATTGTTGCAATTACTATTAACATAGTATAGTTATAGTTATTAGCATGTATGTTAAGATTTACCATGGATCTCTCTCTGGCTTTGTTTTATTTGCATTGTTATTCTGACATGGTACTGTCGTTTCAATAAAATAATATAAAATAAAAAGTTACAACGACACTCAAAAAAGTGACTTATGACCATTTTTCACAATAGAATGTTGAAAGTTTTCTTCCAAAATGAGAATTATAACTAAGTTTTCATGATGCAGTATGAGATAGAAGACTTGCATGTCTATATTAAAGAATTATTTCCAGTAACAAGGAGCTTCCCATCCTAAGTATATCTAAAGGAAAGGCATACTGGAGGAACATTTTCAGATAAGCAAGGAGGACATCTGGAGAGGTTGCTAAGTAATGGGAAAATATTACATGGAAACTGAAATCTGCCCCAAACTTTTTCAAAATCTCAGTACAATCTCAAAATATCTCTCCTGAAACAAAACGAAACAAAAGAACATCGCATAGCCCATATAATACCAAGAAAAGAAATTTTGCAGGGAAGCAGAAGATAGATTTCAGCAGAGGATTAACAAACATACATTCACTGTTCAGTTTCAGATCCTTTTCAGGCGTAAGGCCCCCACTTTCTGTCAACCCCATCTTTAATTAGGCAATCAGACTTCGACTATAATGATGTGTCATGACCTCCTCCTCCGTTTTCCAGCTGTTCATTAATCAACACAACTGCACCATTTGAAATGGGCTCTTGCAATTATGAGACAGGTATTCTAAAGTGTATCAACCTCCCTAATGTCAAAACATGTAGCTTTTCAAAGAGCCCCACTCCAATTAGTACTTACATAATTTGTATGTAAATCTACCTATTAATTACAAATATGTTTGCATGCAATTAAAGGCAACTATTTTTAAACCATATTGCCAAAGGGAGGAGGACTCGTTCATCCTGTATGAACTGAGATGGTAGCTGTAACCACTTGTTTCCCTTTTCAGAGATTTCTGCGTCTTATGAAAAGTGCCATCATTCAGTGCCCCTTCAATGTATTGAATGGGCACTCATCAGAAAGTATTCTGGTTTAGGGAGGGAGGGAGGGAGGGAGGGAGGGAGGAAGGAAGGAAGGGAGGAAGGGAGGGAGGGAGGGAGGGAGGGAGGGAGAAGGGAGGGAATAAAAAAAATATTCAGTTTCCTCTCCAATATTTACCCTCTTTATATAATCCCAATGAATATTTGTAGACTAAACAATGCAGAATATAATAAGCTTTTCCAGGAGACGGAGTGATGATATAAAGACTTGCAAGCAATTGGGTCTATGATTTTGCAGAAGGTTAGAATATACATTTATTAATAAAGTATTTTATTTCTATAAATTTTATAGGAAGATTTAAACATATTTTGTTGCTGGGAAGCAATTGAAAATTGCAAGCCTGTAATTTTGGGGGTGCGTTCCTAAAAGATTTTAGGAGCCAGAAAAAGTAGAATTTGGAAACTGAATTCCACCAGCAGATCATGCATTTACTTATTTATTTCCCACCTTCATTCTTGTTATAAATAACTGAACTCTGGAATAAGGCATCCCAGATGTGAAGTATGGAATCAGGCATTCTGTTGTTTCTCCATATATTTCCTCCCACAGAGCTGTTGCAGGGTTTAGGACAAGCCCAGAAAGTAGGTTCCCACACGACACAATTTTTTTTATATCCTTTGAAGACAATTTCTTCTCTCCTGCCCCTTTCTAATATTACTACACTGAAAATCCCTGGATCCTCTTGCAAATTAATTGAAATGCAAATTAGATGAAAATGTGAATTCTCTGGTATGATTGCTTTGTGCAAATTATTTTGACACCGACCATCTGTATCTATTGACAAAAGCTTTTGAGTCCCTGGTAGTACCTCTACTCATTGCTAAGTCTCAGTCTATAAATAACAGTTTTAATTCCAGACCTGATAAAACAACTTAAAGTCCATGGAACTGCAATTCTGCTGAATGTCTTTTTCATTATGCTTGTCTGTATTTTGATCATATATGATTATATAGTTTTCAGAGAGTGGAGAAAATTACACAGTAATTTAGAAAAGAAAATCGACAACCAAGTTTGTGCTTTTCAATTTGGAAAGAATTTTCACAGAGACTAGCTGTTTGCACCAGTTGTAAGTACTGTTTAAATCCATTGTAAGCTGATGTATCTTTCAAATAAAAGTGATTTTATTTCTTTGTTTCTCACTCCTCTGAGTGAATTCAAATCAGCCTGGGGAATTGCTTCCATTACAGTGAGGTGGAGAACCCATTGCGCAATCGATCATACATAACTTGGAAGAAAAGCAAAACAAAGCATGAATAAACACGAGGATGATGGATATTATTTAGAACAGATCAGCATATGGATTTTTTTGAATGAGGAAATAATTCTGGAAAATCTAATATTCAGCAATATCAATAAAATATAATAATATATGAAATCCACTTTGCTGTAGTGGTTAAGACTGTGACTTCTAGTTCTGCCTTAGGAGTGAAGCCAACTGGGTGACCTTGGGACAGTCATTCTCTTAGTCTTAGGAAGGAATTAACTGCTTTCAAAATTTTGACAAGAAAATTGCAGGGACCTGTCCAGGCATTTGCCAGGGGTCAAGGCTGACTCAAAAGTGCACATGTGTTTTTCTAAAAAACAAAAACTCATAAAATAATCAATTAGGAGGAAGAGAGAATCTAGTTGGAAGTATAAAGGCCATTCTGGTTCTCTAATTGCCACACTAAGACCAACATCTCATGGCTACGCTGAAGATCTAGGATGCCATATGGGACACTGGGAAGAAAAAAAAAAGTGGTTTAATTTCTTCTAAATTGAAACCAGAATTCTGCAAGTGAATTCTTGCAGAATGGCTTAATTTTCTAGAAAGGTTCTGTTTTTGCTTTGTTTTAAATTTCACTCATTGTGCTCTAGCAGAAGAGGGACAGTAATATCATTTCCTTTGCTTTCCTTCACAGATCTAGAGATAGGCTTAATAATCTCAATGACACTTATTTATTTATTTATTGATTCAATTTATATACCACCCTTCTCCGGAGACTCAGGGCGGCTTACAATGCATTAAGCAATAGCCTTCATACTTTTGTATATACTTTATATACCCTGCTTAGTAGGGCTTTCCCCCCACCACCAAGCGGTGTTCTTTTTTATACAAAGTCAGCTTATTGCCCCCACAAACCGGGTCCTCATTTTACCTACCTTCGAAAGGATGGAAGGCTGAGTCAACCTTGAGCCTGGTGAGATTTGAACTTGCAGTAATTGCAGGCAGCTGGTGTTACTTAACAGCACTTTAGTCTGCTGCGCCATCAAGGCTCAGTGAAGACTTCTTCACTGCATGCCTGTGGAGCTTCTCAGTCATCCGGGTCATGGTTCTCCCAAAGCTGCTTTTTTCAAAATGACTTTTTTTCCCCTTTGAAGACATTTCGCTTCTCATCCAAGAAACTTAGTTCTGAAGAAGCTTGAAGAAGAACTGAAGAAACTTCTTGGATGAGAAGCAAAACAACTTCAAAGGAAAAAAAAAAACTAACAACAAAGTCTAGTTGCCTTTTGAAAAAGCACTTTGGGGACTTCTTAACTGCATGATTTTATGCCAAAATAAGAACAGCATCAGCACAAAAAATGGAAGATAGTTTCACATGCTTTTTCATCAACAATCCACAAGCTCATCTCAGTTTCTAGTTGTTTAGCAAATTTGGTACATTGGTTTGCATTAACACAAGCAAACACACACACCCCCTTTATAAGAATTTTGGACTATTAATGTGGGGCAGAAGTATAGAAAAGTCTACCAGATAAGATGCAAATGCTTATTCAACCAAAACTCTTAATTATCTGACTAGGAGAAATGCCCCTTGCAACAGAAAATTAGCACACCCTTTAGGATAGCTTTTAACATTCTCTCCTTTATATCAGAGAAAGGGGGAGGAAACAGAGTTTTTGTTTACTTTACCACAGGAAACAAAACTAGAACCCTGGAAACTAGAAGATAACACTCAACAAAGATACTCACTGTTTCAATAAGCCAAAAGGAAAGCTTTAGGAACATGAAGAGTGCTGATGCTTGAAAAGCTAGTATAGCTTAAGTTAACTTTTTTTTTGATTTGGAAGTACAGAGTTGCTTTCCAATTAAAAGCTCTAATTGCACATTAATCGCCCTGGGAGTTTTCTTAGTTTATTCTTCATTCTTTCCTTTCCTGTTTCCAAAAGTTAGCTAAGATATTCCAAGCCAGTTGCCAAAACAGTAGACTTGCTACTGCAGATAAGTGACAAAATAGAAGCAAACTTTTCTTGGACTTTGCGACAGGAGGAAGACGCCCCAACAATGCTGTACATTTGGTCTATTTGGGGACAGGTCTTGATCTAATAGATTCAAAACTCCTTTACGGTACTAAAAAGTATTGGAATTGTATACATGAAGCAGTTCAATTTGGCACTATCTGGCAAACTGATGGAAAATGAACTAAAAAAAAAATCAAAACATATTACAATATATAATATGTTTATTCTGCCTGGAATCCACAATGTATATCAGACATTAATACAATTGAGCGGGTTCAGAGGTATTTTATGAGAAGAGTACTTCATTCCTCTACTCATAATAGAATCCCTTATGCCACCAGGCTCGAAAATTTTGGCTTGGACAGTCTGGAACTGTGCCTCCTGCAGTCCAATCTAAGCATAATGTTAAGGAATTTGCAGAGTAACCCTTGAGTAGCAATGGTGTGTACATGAAAGCGATCGAGAGTAGTTACGAATAAACACAGTCAACACACAGATACACTGAGTTGTGTTTACTTTCAGGAAATAGTAAGGCACAGTCCAATAAACAGTCCAGGTCATACACATATAAAGCAGGAGATAGCAAAATGACAGTACAGGGATAATCCAATAACAATGTCTTCTTACCAATCATCATAGTCATTCACAATAAACAGTTCTTCTGGATTTGCAAACAGTAGCATACAGAGATATCAGAGAGCAAGAACAGCAAAGAGAAACAAACCATGTTTCTAGCTCCCTCTTAAGGAGATTAGCTACAGAGCAAACAAAATTGTCTGCTACAATGTCTTACCTGTCAACGACTTCTTCAGCTTCAACCCACAATAATACATGGGCAAACAATCAATACAAACTCAAGTTAAACTGCTCCACACTCGATTGCAGAAAATACGCCTTCAGCAACAGAGTGGTCAATGCCTGGAATGCTCTACCTGATTCCGTTGTTGCATCCTCAAACCCTCACAGCTTCAACCTTAAGCTGTCTACTGTGGACCTCACCCTATTCCTAAGAGGTCCGTAAAGGGGTCGTGCATAAGCTGTCCTACTGTCCCCATTTATTTGTATTCATTTCCTTCGTTCATGTCCATGTTCATATTTATACCTGCTATCTTGTACATGTTTGACAAACAAACAAACAAACAAACAAATGTAGCCTTTCCAAGAGACACTAAAATATAAAGTCTTCCTAAATGATTTATAATCAGGCTAAATGCCAAATTATTGTTATTATGGAGACCTCTGTGCTCTTTGAGCTTGGTTGTTTTCTTGCAAACGTTTTATTACCAAGTTTGATAACATCATCAGTGCTTTACTTGGTAAAGAAATGTCAGCAAGAAAACAACCAAGCTCAAAGAGCACCAAGGACCCCCACAATTCAATGCGGAGCTACAAATATTCTGTCAGAATTAATAATGCCAAATGTACCCATCACTGATGTGCAAGAAGGCAATGTTCCCCTGATATATTTAGCAAGATAATTTCTAGATTCTAAGGCAGCATAACCCAGATAAGCCTTTCCCAGTTGAATGCTCTTCAGGATGTATCAGGACTACGATTTCCAGAGTTCCCATTAGCAGTTCTGGCATGGAATTCTACACAACATCTTGGATGGATACGGTTAAAGAAATGTAAAAATACTGAAGGCTAAAGAATAGTAAAAATTAAAGTAAAATGAAGCCTCCTGAAAGTCAAGTTCAGTTCCTAATAACTACACAGTAGTAATGCAATTAAAAAAACAAACAAAACCATACTAAATCTTTAATAATTTAAAAGCTTTATCATAGAGATTGTCAATCTATGCAAATAGATACAGCAGCATGAATATAATCAAAACCTTGATTGAATGGATAATTTCTGATACCAAAAGCTTAAAAAGCTCAACCCCAACTTTGGAATGGTGTTATTGTTTTCCACAACTGGGGTAAAATACCTTACTTATAAAAATTGTGCATTGGGTAGACTAGGGCTGATTCAGTTCTATAAGCAAGTCAGAATCCAACCTGCAAGGATTTGGCAGTCCCTTTCTTTGAAGCCGATCTTCTTTATTCTATTGAACATTGATAACAGTACTTGTGATTGCTGTAATTGCAATAAATTGAACTGATACTTGGGACTGTTATCTGGCATTTTAAGCTTCATTATTAGCATTTTAAAAAGGCAATATTAGCATTTTTAGCATGGCACTCTTGCCTTGCTTTGAAGTTCAAGAAACAAGTTTTCCTTTTAGCCAAAGCCATTTCCCTTTTAGGTGAAATGAAGAAGAAAGAAAGAATAGTTTATTTAGAAACTAATGTTGGAAGAAATATCCTTCCAGGTTCAGTTCCAAGTGGGGAGAAAGACACTGGAAGCATGGTGGCTGTTTGGAAAGATGGTTTTAATGGTGGACAGGATCTCATGCCTTGATGATGTTGGTGAAGAAGAAGAAAAGGGAAGAGATGCTGAGAGTGCCTGGGTTTTATGCCCTCTCTGAGCTTTTGAATTTGAGCTTGTATTCTGATTGGTTGTCAGACTCCCATGGGGCCATGCAGGGGCAACTCTGTAGGCTTTCCTGAGACCCAGGCTTAGCTGAACATTGTTGAGTGATGCAATCTCCCCAGGTGCCATGTGGTGAGTTCTGTTACTAGATGGGTAGAGGGCTAATCCTATCATGTCCCGAGGGCCACATCCCAATCCCATCACCCTGGAGCTGAAGTGGGGGAGGGCAGGGAACTGCAGGAAGCTGCTTTGTCTTTAAAAACATGTTTCTCCTTTTCTCATCTAGGGAAACACAATATTCTGCCTTTCCAATACTTCCCAAAATATTTCATTCCTCCAGGAGAGGGGTGGGTGGGTAACTTCCTTCACTAAACAATATAGCTGTATCCTTGAATGTTGCAAGGATTAAAGAATCAAGTCTGGAAATAAAAGGAGGAGATGCAACACATATTAAGGATGTCTTGTCCCCCCCCTCATATCAAATTAATTTCTTTAATTATTTGATCTGTTACTTTCTGCTGCATCACATATCCTGCCTCATTACTCAGAGGTCTTTGGAGAAACCACATCCATCTCTAATGACAGAAAGATCATCCCATCTTTCTGATCCATAGCAAAAGTAGAGGCTCAAGGAAATTACAAATCTCTCTAACCTGGGAAATCTCCCAGGGCATTGGGATTCTGTAAGGGGCATCCATTCGAAGAATATGGCAACGCTCTTAAGGCAGGTGAGATAGTCATCACTTGAAATCTCATTAGGAAGTGGACTCTGCCATTCTTTGACCATCATCTCTACACTCTGACCAAAATACATTAAAAGGAATCCTGCTTCAGGCATTGGACCAGCAATTTATTGTTTATTAGAATCCCAAGCTGCCCCTGACAACATTATCAAGGCACAGATGTTGATGTTCTCCAAAACATCAAAGGTAATTTGCCAAGATACATTTGTATATTTCCTGGAAAATGTAGTTTGTAACCAACAGTATTTCCTGTCACAAGTCAGTCACTCAGATGTAAATTATTATGTTATTTCTCAAAGTATGAGCTGTCTAGTGTTTCAAAGGATTCTTTTTTTAATTATGTTAAAACCAGTGAGTATTATTTAACAAAGATCCTATCCCTGAATGGATTTCAAAAGGCTTTACTTTTGTGCTAAGGAATATATTATCATTTTCCATCACTAACATTACAGCAATTGTAGTACTGTCTTGAAATGCTGTTCAGATTCTAAAAGTCTACATTTTGATTGCTAACCCATTTCCCAAAAACTCTACAATAATTAAGTGGCTTCCATGTTAATGATGGATCTTTTTTTTAAAGATCCATCATTAGCTCACAAGAAGGTTTTATACAGGGAGTTTCATTATGTAGCCTGTTTGATTCCATTTAGTTTTGTTTATAACTGAAGGACTTCCGTTTTTTAAAGTACTTCTGAAAGATGGCAGAAGGAAAACACAAAGATGTAATTCAAAGCGGTCAGATGTCTGAAACTGTTGCTTAGTAAAATATCTGATACTGATTTTTCAGTATTGGTGAACTGAGCAGCAGTGAAAATTTTAGGATGGAGACATTTTTAAAAAAAAATGCACACATCTAAACCAGAATACCTACTTGGTCAATCTTGACTGATCGCAGAGGTTTAGCAGGTTCAGAGATGGTTAACAATTGGATGACGACCATCCAAGAATTCCAGGCTCTTGGATAGACTGAAAAGCAAGGAGGAAAAATAACAACAACAAAAAGCTAGTGAGACTTCATTTTTTTAATGTATAAAGCAGAATATTTTATTCACAATTATACTTTCCCTTGTACATCCAATGAGAGTAAGAAGGATTTAAAAATAGAATATATTTTCTTTGTCTCATTCTTTCTTTCTGAAATACAGATCAATGCAAGCTAACATCAAGGGTAATTAAATAATTGATTCCGAAAAGTAGGCTTTTAAACTATTTGTGAATCAAAGCCATAGCAGCATAATGAAGCAAATTCTGAGTTATTTGAGATCAATGGGTCAAATGCAAAGAAAATTTGCAGTACAGCAGAAAGATTTTTCTCAAAACATGAAATGATTTCATATTCAATGCATAAACTGCCTTTCATCAAGATAGGAGATCCTTTTCAAAACAAGAAATAATGACTCGATTTCTGCAACAGTATAAAGTAATATAAACAGGTTGCGGTTGTTATTTGTTTAATTAATGAATCTGCTCTGGAGTCATAGGGCATTTTTCTAATTTTTAACATGAATGTGCATCACTTCTGTAGTACTGTCAGCTAATAGGTAGACCAGACAGGAAACAAAACGAAATGAGCTAAATATACTTTATTGTAGAGTTACCTTAACAGATTATTGCAAATCTTAAAAGTACAATTCTCCCACCATCTCCTTTACAGTCTCAGAAACTAGGGAGGGTCTCTTTTGAGCTTCTTGCTTCACCCACTATCCAGGCTATGCAGTCTTTTTATCTTCTGTTCTATGGTGTCTTTTGGCTCGTTCTCCTAACATCTTTCCCACATACACACACACACACATCACTATGTAATCCATTTCTATTTCCTTACACACATGTGGAAATACATGGGCTTCAGAGATATGGGCATTACTCTTCCCCTGACATACGTGCGTATACAGCTCCCTGAATATATTTTTATTCACTTAGACCAGCATAGGTCAGTCAATTCACTTTACCGAATATACAGCAGCCTTATGATCATGAATTGGCTACCTGCTGATACCACAAGGAGTCCTAATCTGATTTTAGGCCTATGTTTGATTTCAAACACTTGGTGTGATTTTACAGACTTTCTAGATGGATGAAAATCTAACCCCTCTACTAAACTTCATTGAAATGTATTCCACCATTCTGAAAAAAGCGAAACATACAAAAGCTATAAGATATAACCAAGTTTCCCTCCCACAAACAAGTCAGTTTTGGTAACCCCCTTCTCAGACGGCCTCATCATCACATCGTCATCTGTTCTAACTAACTGGAGCCCTTGCAAGTTCAAACGAAGGTTTGAAGGTTTCCAATGAAGACTCTGCAGAACTGAAATAAGCAGCACTGTTCTATACTAAACCTTGTGAATCAAGAAACAGATGAGATTTATATTAGTAATATTATTTGGCTTCTGGGTAGTTTCACCTCTGCGATCTTTTGCTCGCTTTAACTGGGAGCAATATTCATCAATGTATCTTCCATAGTCCACAGTTACAAATTCCTGCTTTATATTGTCATAATGAATCCCAGTCAGTCTCAATTACTTTTGGATTAGACGCTTGTTTGTATGAGACATTCTAATATGTTCATCATTGTAATTCAGTGAGTGCTACCAAGCGTGTAGTATAGAGTTTTACATATTTTGACATAAAGTAAACACTACGACTTTTGCTTTCAGTAAATCTGACAAAACACAACACTGAGCTTGATGAACTGCAAGTTGGGAAACACTCCAAATCCTGTGTTTATTTTGTTTGTTTTGGCTATATATATATTTTGAACATCACAAATGCCATGTTTGAAACAATCAAGGAAGAATGTCTGTGGAGATTCTCAGTTAACCAGGTCATAATTTTCTCAAAGGTGAGAAAATACCTTATGCCACCAGACTCCAAATTTTGGGCTTAGACAACTTAGAACTACGCCGACTTCAGTCTGACTTAAGCATAGTACATAAAATTATCTGCCACAATGTCCTTCCTGTCAATGACTACTTCAGCTTCAACCACAACAATACATGAGCAAATAATAGATACAAACTCAAGGTAAACCGTTCCAAACTCAATTGTAGAAAATATGACTTCAGTAACAGAGTGGTTAATGCCTGGAATGCGCTACCTGACTCTGTAGTTTCTTCCCCAAACCCCCAAACCTTTAACCTTAAACTGTCTACTGTTGACCTCACCCCATTCCTAAGAGGTCTATAAGGGGCGTGCATAAGTGCACCAGCGTGCCTACCATCCCTGTCCTAATATTCCTTTTTACTTACTCTTTTCATGTATTCAAATTATGTTTATACTTTTACCTGTTATCTTATATATGCTTGACAAATAAATAAATAAATAAAAATGAATAAATTTTAACATCATCACCGTTTGTTAGAGACACCATTGAATCCACTTTGGCTCACAAACCACCATTACAAAAGAACACTAAGGTGGGTTAGTTTAAGCATGATGAAATCTGGAATGTTATATTATTAGCAATGACTTTCCAAATATATTACCTTTTTTTCCCCGAGATATTATCCTTCTTGTGCAATTTTGATCTATTCAAGAACTTCCTTTCTGCTGTTGCACAATTGATTTGTGGTGATCAATTGTGATTTGTGGTGATCAAGGTGAAGAGCCTTGGTGGTGCAGCAGACTAAAGTGCTGTTAAGTAGCACTTAGCTGCCAGCTGCCTGCAATTACTGCGAGTTCAAATCTCACCAGGCTTAAGGTTGACTCAACCTTCCATCCTTCCGAGGTAGGTAAAATGAGGACCCGGATTGTGGGGGCAATAAGCTGACTTTGTATATAAAAGAACACCATTTAGGGGGGGGCGAAAGCCCTACTAAGCAGGTATATACAAAAGTATGAAGGCTATTGCTTAACGCATTGTAAGCTGTCCTGAGTCTCCGGAGAAGGGCGGCATATAAATCAAATAAATAAATAAATAAATACATTTGATTTTCATCTATTGGATTGAGCATTATGCTTTACACTACAGCACATTTAGTGGAAAGCAAGAGTTGAGCATCTCATTATCAAAACCTTTAAACATCACACCCGTAACATGAAAGAAACTAATGAAATATGCTGGGTTTGGAAGGCAAATCTCAGAAATGTGTCAGGCTATTACCTTTTAATTCCAACTCCGCCCCCCCCCTCCCCATTTGGGTAGCATAGATAATAAAGCAACTTAGTCAGTATATTCCCCAATGCACAGACTATGAATAAAAAGTCTAGAATATTGTTGCGGCTATTTTTCAATGGTAGCTTTGGTAAATGAACTAATGCATGAATAATTTAAATGGTAAAATATATACTGCTCAGTGGACTTTGCTTTATTGTAACCAAATGAATATGAAATTAAGTGTCAGGAGCAGTGGTGAAATCCAATTTTTTTTACTAACCGGTTCTGTGGGCGTGGCTTGGTGGGGGTGGCAGGAGAAGGATGCTGCAAAATCTCCATTCCCACCCCACTCCAGGGGAAGGATACTGCAAAATCCCCATTCCCTCCCCATTCCAGGGGAGGGATACTGCAAAATCCCCATTCCCTCCCCACTCTGGGGCCAGCCAGAGGTGGTATTTGCCGGTTCTTTGAACTACTCAAAATTTCCGCTACTGGTTCTCCAGAACCTGTCAGAAGCTACTGGATTTCACCCCTGGTCAGGAGTGAACAACCAGATCCACATAAGTAGAATTGAGACTAGATAATTTATTTTTCCATGCCTATTCCAAGGAATTCTCAAGCCTCCTCTGGGAAAGACCAAATAAATCTTAAAAGCATTCAGGGAGGAACAGACCTTGCCCTCTTGTGTTTAGGTAATGAGTCTAGACTAATTCCTCATTTGAACCCTCGTCCTGACTGGGACAGTTGGTCTCCAACATCAAGGATGTAAACAGGAGACTTCTAGGACACAGCAGAAATAAAATCCGAAATAGGCAAACAATATGGAGATGGTGGAAGTAGATAATATCACTTTAGAAAGCAAGCTAGAGAGTCACTTTTCTGAATTCCTACTTGAATCTAAAGAACAAAACAAAGCATGGCAATAAGAGTTTAACAGTAGCATGATATAAATTGGGAAAGTAACTTCCTTCCTTATATATTGCCCTTCTTTATTACATGTGAATGACTTATTTTTTTATCTATCTATGAGCATGAAAAATGGCACCTCCATTAAGTGCTGAAGTGATACACTTCATCTGTCCTTCAGCGCTGCTATTGTCAGTAAAGTAATCTGAAATAAATTTAAATGAGTGGAGTAGAATTGCCATTAAAAAAAAAAGGATAAATAGATTGCAGGATAATATTTCTCAGAGCTCTTTCAGATAACCAGTTTGTCAGCTTCCCACCTCAAATTTGCATTTGAGCTTGTTCTGGATTTTGTAAACTATTTGCAGGTCTATTCCTTATCTACCCTTTCTTATAACTCTGGAACATACAGTAGGCCAGACAAAGTGATAATAGGTGAAACTGAATGATTCGTTGGTTCGTCATTGTTTTTTGAGCATAGATTTTGTATCCGGAATATTCTTCAAAGCTATGAATTGCTTTCATCAACTTATTTATGGATGTTTTGGATCTTTTATAATTAATACTGAATCATCTTCTAAGCAGTTAAGGTTTTATACCTCTCTCTGTGAATTTTAAGATCTTTTATTTATTTATCACCTTGAGTTTTTTTCTGCCAATATTTATAATGCAATGAATAATAAAGGAGTGGACATCCTTGCTTCATTTCTTTACTAATTTCAAAATCTAACAAGAGAGCTCCATTAGCCATAATCTCTGCTTTTTGCTGTTGATATACAGTATTTTTAACCCAAGCTTAAAATTCTTGTTTAGGATTCATTTAATTAAGAGCTAGCAGCACTAACTGCCCCTTCAGATTGTCAAAAACTTTTTCCACATCCACAAATATCATCATTATCATTAACATAATTTCCTCCTCCTCCTCCTCCTCCCTCCCCCTTTGGTCAATATGTATAATATCTGAACATATTTCTTTAGTCTATTGGTTAATATTGTTCTAAAACTCTTAAACTATGTTCAGCAAGGAAATTGGTCTATAGCATTGGTTACTATTTATATTAGTTTATAATCAAGGCAATATATATCACTTCCTATGTTGGTGGTCTTGTCTTTGTTTTAATTTCATTCATCATATTGGTAAGTGATTCTAATCATTCTTCACGTCCCTCTTAATATTAAGCTAACAATCCATCTAGACCAGCCATTTTGTCCCTTCATGACTTGATGGCTAGCATTTCACCTGGATTATTTGTCAGTAATTGTTTCTTTGAATTTATGTGTTAGCGATCATGTCTAACCACTTTGAATTCCATTTTGTCAACTACCTTGAATTCTGTAGACCCATTTTTCAATTGCCTTTGATTTTTCCCACACATTAAAGTCTTGTCTAAGGATTCTTGCTTTTCCATTATGTGCCCAAAATATATTAGTGGCAGCTTCATCTTTCCATTATGTGCCCAAAATACGTTAGTGACAAGTCTTTTTTTAATTATTTGTTCTTCCAGTGGACCAAAGTATTCAACAATTGTTCTTCAACAGTGTAATCAAAATTCTTCACACACATTTCTCCTAAGAAACAGATGTTCCTTTATTTTATGGATACAGACATCATCTTTATAAATGCTTTGTTCTTTTCCTTTTCCTTTTTTAGCTTAGAACATTATACTCATCCAAACATGAGGTTCTCAGCACATGAAGAAGTATAGCTAAGTTGTGTTTGTCCAGAAAAGAGTTTATTTTTTATTTCAAATAGTACAGACTGAACTGTCACTGGGGAACTAATGCTGTATGAAAATGAGCATAAAAGGCTATTAGTCAAACAATGAATTAGCTATCCATTATTAGCTGTTATTCATAAGGAGGTTGCAGTGTCTTGGAAAATTGCCTTTGTGTGTGTATATATGTGTGTGTAGCCATGGTGGGCAAAAATACTGAGGTTTTTTTCTTACTGACGAATTAACACATAATTTGGAGGCGAAAACAACTCAAGGTATCAGAGCATAGTAACAATTGATTGGATTTTAATACCCATTCATTGCATTTATTTTTTTAAAACACCATATAACACACCATGCAATTATATTCATCTATCTTAGCCAAGAATTTATTGTACATTAGAACACTGTGTTCATTTTTGAACAATACAAGTCTGTGGTTTTCTTCCTAAAGCTATATACATATTTAAGGAGAATCAGCTCTGGCACTGAGAAAAATAGCAACTTTGAATTCAGAAGCAATGGATCTCTACATGCAAGTTCTCCAAGAAGGTTACTGAAATATCTCTAGACAGATATCATTTGTTTGAACCAGTTGTTAACTCAATAGATAATAGAGAAGAACAATGGCTTGCAAAACCCATGCATGAAAATAGGTCATGTCAGTCTCAGGCTCCCCATAAAAGACAGGGTGCCACTCAAGTTGACATTTATAAATTTAATAAATAATAATAATAATAATTTAGCAAGTTATATAGACAGTACAAGGGACACAATTGCAAAGATGCAAGGGATGCAGTGGCTCAGTGGCTAAGATGCTGAGCTTATCGATTGAAAGGTCAGCAGTTCAGCGGTTCGAATCCCTAGTGCCACATAACGGGGTGAGCTTCCGTTACTTGTCCCAGCTTCTGCCAACCCAGCAGTTTGAAAGCATGTAAAAAATGCAAGTAGAAAAATAGGGACAACCTTTGGTGGGAAGGTAACAGTGTTCTGTGCACCTTTGGCGTTTAGTCATGCCGGCCACATGATCATAGAGATGTCTTCGGACAGTGCCGGCTCTTCAGCTTTGTAACAGAGATTAACACCACCCCCTAGAGTCAGGAACGACTAGCACATATGTGCAAGGGGAACCTTTACCTTTACCTTTTATAGACAGTACATTTGGAAGAACAATGGGGCTATGTACATCTGATCATGCCAGATCAGAAAGACTGGAAATTAAGAATGATGCAGAGTGCCATGTGCTACCACTTGGAGAGCCAAGGGGGAGATGGGATAATACAGCCCTGGGCTGTATTAAAGATGTACATAAATATGTACGCCTACTGTGGGAATCAACTTTGAACATTGGCTTCTGTCAATGTCTTCTACTGTTTATTCAGTTTGTGCTGTTTTACCTTCTAAGGTAACAATTGACGTAATGGAATGTGGTAATGACTTTGGAGAACAGGGGGAAGAGTGAGAGATGTTGCCATGAAAACAGCTAGATAAGAGATTCAGGAATCACAATGACTTAGAAGTCTACGAAAGAAACTTAGGAATGACCTGCCCTAATGGATCAAGCAGTTAAAATTGTTGACAGAAAGTTTGTATTTTTAACAGATTAACAGAGTTGGAAGGGACTTTATAGGTCATCTAGTCCAACCCCCCGCTCAAGCAGGAGTCCCTACACCATTTCTGACAAATGGAAATCCAATCTTTTCTTAAAAGTCTCAAGTGATGAAACTTTCAAGAAAAGTCAAGAAGCTTCCACAACTTCCAAAGGCAACTTCTGTTCCACTGGTTGATTGTTCTCATTGTCAGAAAGTTCCTCCTCATTTCTAGGTTGAATCTCTCCTTGGTCAGTTTCCATCCATTATTCCTTGTCTGGCCTTCAGGTGGTTTGGAAAACAGCTTGACCCCCTCCTCTCTGTGGCAGCCCCTCAAATATTGGAAGACTGCTATCCTGTCTCCCCTGGTCCTTTTCTTCGCTAGACTAGCCAGGCCCAGTTCCTGCAACCGTTTATCATATGTTTTAGTCTCCAGTCCCCTAATCATCCTGGTTGTTCTCCTCTGCACTTTTTCCAGAGTCTCAACATCTTTTTTATAGTGTAATGAGCAAAACTGGATGCAGTGTCCTAGATGTGGTCTTACTAGGGCTTTATAGAGTGGTATTAGTACCTCATTTGATCTTGATTGTATTCCTCTGTTATTGCAGTTTAGGATTGCATTGGCTTTTTTGGCTGCCGCTGCACACTGCTGGCTCAATGTGCAGCGACAGCCAAAATCTTTCAGACTTGCAAGATTCCCTTAAAGTAGCCTTACATTAAGTAGATTTTATTCATCTAGTAATGCTTCCTTTTTGGCTGACAGTTAGTGTCTAATTTATATAATAATAACCGTACCTTGGACGGTTGATTTGGTCAATGAGATATTTAAAGAGAAAACTATTAAGGCATAGCCAGTATCTTTTTTCTTTTTTATGGACTCTCCTCCTTTTATGAAGTAAGATGGTGTCGTCAATATATATTTTTTTCAATTTTTCATCACCTGTGAAATATTTTAAGCTTGCAGAACGATTAGCCCAATATTACCCAGGTTGCTTCTGTGGGTGACTTTAGATTTGAGGCTTTATCTCCCCAGTTTCTCAGTACCTTAACCACTGCGTAGGCTGTCAGTCTAAGCAATTAAGTGTTCAAAGTCAAAAGATGCAACTGATAATAACAAGAGTCACATACAGTAGCATCTTAATATCTGATCTCAAACCTCTTAATTTATTTTGTAGGTTTTACCAACAAGTTTTAATTCATTGGAGTTCAGCCAGATGGCACAATGGTTATCAATTGTCTATTTTGTAGTGGTAAGCAGTTTCTGGACTCAACCTCATCAGGCTAAGATAATGGGATTTAAATTCATAATGATGATCACATCTGCCTTTTCAAATAAAATGAAGCTTTGATGGAGGATTATGTGAATAAGAAAAAAATCATTGAAATAGGGCCTCAGGGGAGGCTTAAGTAGCAAAAGATTATTATGTTCAAACAACAGTCCTTAAGAAAAGAAAGTCAGTTTTGTTAAAAAAAAATGACTTGATACAATATTCATTGGAAAGAAATGAAGTCACTGCAATGTTGGGTTAAGAATTCTCTTTTGTCATGAAGATGCATGATGGCAAGACTTCTCCAAGAAATTTAAAGATTATAAAAATGTACTTTTAAGAAGATGCCAGAGATTACTGCACTAATAAAAATAACTTACTTTCTATAACTTGATCATCATGCTTGATTGCCGTGCCAGAGCTCACTGTAACAACTTTGCCAAAAAAGCATTAAAAGTTGTTAACCTAATCTTGCATAGCTTCTTCTCCAGTAATATTGAACTGCAAACCAGAGCATACAAAACTTTTGCTAGACCAATTCTCGAATACAGCTCATCTGTCTGGAACCCGCACTGCATATCGGACATTAATACAATCGAACAAGTCCACTGATATTTCACGAGAAGAGTCCTTGCAACAGAATACCTAATGCCACCAGGCTTGAAACTTTGGGATTAGACAATTTAAAGCTTCACCGTCTTCGGTCAGACCTAAGTGTAGCACATAAAATTATCTGCTACAATGTCCTACCTGTCAATGACGACTTCAGCTTCAACCACAACAATACATGAGCACACAATACTTACAAATTTGTGGTAAACTGCACTAAACTTGGAGAAAATATGACTTCAGTAACAGAGTCATTAATGCCTGGAATGCACTACCTTACTCTGTGGTTTCTTCCCCAAATCCCCAAAACTTTACCTTCAACTGTCTACTGTCGACCTCAACCCATTTCTAAGAGGTCTCTAAGGGGCGTGCATAAGTGTGCCGCTGTGCCTACCATCCCTGTCCTAATGTTCCCTTTTAAATGTATCCATTCCATGTATTCATAATTAGGTTTATACTTATATCTGTTACCTATTACATGCTTGATGAAATAAATAAATAAAATAAATAAAAATAAATAAATATGGGTGGGAGGGTGGGTTAGTCAAAATAAAGATTTGCTAAGAAAGAAATACATTCACTGCATTTTTTCCCCCTATCCCTAACTTGAAAATTCTGCTTTGTTCTAGCAGTTAATAATCATCTGGGTTTTTGCAGCCCAAATTTGGTAAATGTGGCTAAATCTGATTAAATCTCTTATTTGAGAAATATGATTTTTAAATATAGCATGATTTTAGATTTCAAGTCTGTTACTCAGTGCATAACTTTCTATTTTTAAAAAATCATTTTACAAGCCACTTAGGAGGCTGCTAATTTTATTTCAAACACTGCAAAAGTTCTGTTATGTTAATTGCATAGTTGATTATATCATTATATTATCCTTTTTTCCAACTTACATCCTAAGTGCTCCAAAGGAAAATCAGTGGAACAAAATAGTAGATGGCAGTTTGGGGGTTTAGATTTCTTCCTTGAGACCATTGTTATTCCAGTTTAAAGTTTCTATTTTTAAAGAGAGATTATAAAATATTAACACAGGTTCTCCAATCTCCATATAAGGAAGGTAACTGACAAAAGGAAACTGCAACAGAATTTTCATTTTATGACAAAGCATGGCAAATATTGGGGATGTATTTTACATTGGGAAAACACATTTTGTAAGTGCAGCAAAATCAACAAACCAGGGAATGCATCATAAATCATTCTATTATAAGAGAAGGATGATAAAGAACACTTAAACATGGCAGGAAAATCATTGATCGAAACAATAAAATGGTTTAATTGTATTGTCAAGTCCCTACCCTCACCCCCAATTTGGTCTGAAAGGAAGCCAGCATTAAAGTTAGATTTAGAAAGTCATCTCTTTACATGTGCATATCCTACACACCTTTGCCCCTTCCTCTTACGTAGCAGATTCCAGGGAGAAGAAGGATTATGAATTAAGATAAGCCCCCCCCCCCAATATCCCAGAGTTGTTTAAGATGCAAGATATCAGAAAAGAGCAGGCAGAGCTGGGAGGCAGAGTTAAGCATGTCATCAACTTAGAATCATTAAAGGTAAAGGTAAAGGTTCCCCTCGCACATATGTGCTAGTTGTTCCTGACTCTAGGGGGCAGTGCTCATCTCCGTTTCAAAGCTGAAGAGCCAGCGCTGTCCGAAGACATCTCTGTGGTCATGTGGCCAGCATGACTAAATGCCAAAGGTGCACGGAACCCTGTCATCTTCCCACCAAATTGGTCCCTATTTTTCTACTTGCATTTTTTACATGCTTTTGAACTGCTAGGTTGGCAGAAGCTGGGACAAGTTACGGGAGCTGACCCTGTTATGCGGCAGTAGGGATTTGAACCCCTGAACTGCCTACCTTTTTATTTGACAAGCTCAGTGTCTTGGCCACTGAGCCACTACGTTCCTATTTTAGAATCATTCCATTTCCACAAATGTTCCAAGTCCAAGTCCTCCAGAATCCATTGATCCTTATCTGGCACCAATTTAATGTTGAACTTTAGTTGACTAGATTCTTGTGTATAGACTTGAATAAACCTATGCTGCAATTTAACCATAGTTTTGATTCTTTGCACCTGACACAGCATCTGCTAATGGACCAGAGGTTATATAAATATCATACCTATGTGGTAATTTTTCCGACCTCTGCTGGACTCTGTTTCCATTAGACCTGTGTATTCAGCATGTTCCTTCCACTATAACACTATATAATCCTAATCTCTGCTAGGATTCATTGAAGGCTAAAATCAACAATCTAAACCATTTACAAATTAATGTAAACAATGTATAAGAAATTTAGAATAGAATTCTTTAGACTAGAATATAAAATTGAGAATTCTCCAGAAAGGAATATTAAAAGAATAAAAAGGAAAAATGCTTCTATTCTTTTTAGTTTATATTATTTAGCATTGTTTTTTTAAAGAAAGTTACAGATTCTTTAATAGTTTGAAATTTAATTATTTATGCTTTTTAAAAAATATGTAATTTCTATTACTTTTTATATTAACCATACTTTAACCCTGTATCAGTGATACATCACCTGCACTTTTAGCCTTATCCCTTTTCACCATTCTGACTGCATTTATCATTTTATTTTCATGACTTTTTTTAAAAAAATCCCATTCAATAGAACTACAAATCACTAAAATGCTTCTAGCACGTCGGTCTCATCCCAAATCATTTCATCATTGTCTGTTAAACTACCCTTAAATAAGTTTTCCAAATGATTGTGTGCTACTAATTAATACATAATATATTGTCCAGAATCCAGGAAGATGGAAATGTGACTTGCATAATGACTCTGTCAGGGTAAATGTGAAGCAGAGGATTTGAATGCTCTGTTGTTCCTAAAGTAGCATTCTTCTTGCTATTATTCAAGATATAAAGAAACCTGGAACACTTTCCCCCTTTTTTAATTTAAATAGATTGCCACTGATAAGTAAGTAGCTTGAGTACCATTAATGTTAATTTAGAATACATTACCGTGTTGCGCTGGATAATATCAACTTCAGACTAACCACTAAAGCATTGTAGCTCCCATCGCTTCCATGCTGTTTCTTTCAATTATTATTATCATTGTTCTAATACCTCTGAGAAGCACTTCCATTTCTAAATGTCCTTGATGCTTTCTATTAAAAGCAGTACATAAGATAAACACATCATGATGTGCTGTTTATGAGAAACAGCTGCCACTCTCTGCCCTGTTCAGAAATGTGGAACTTTCTATATTTTAAAAGGCAGAATTTAGTAATGAGAATGTTAAATGAGACTTTTGTCAGAATATTCATGACTTGGAAGACATGGTAACAAGGTCAGCCAATGAATAGGCATAGCAACTAAATCAGTCAATTTGGAAGCTGAGACAGACTAGAGCCAGGGCATGTCTTAGTCTGCAGCTTCTGAGTCTGTGTAGAGAAACGAAACTGAAACTAGAGTGTGAACTTGTCTGCTGATCTGCTCTGCTGAAATGAAACTGTGAATCTGCTGCTGGTATTGTAAATTTAATTCATGTATTATTGTGAATATAAAGAAGTTAATGAATCCTGCTGCATCAGTTTATCTGTGTGTGCTTCTGGATATGTTTTTTGCAACAAACTCTGACAACTATTCTACCTCAAAAGGTCTGGAAGGACTCTGAATCTTTTTTCATTTTTTAGCGTGTTTATTAGGGTATGGGAGAAATTATATTCCATAAAGCTACCAATTTGTTCGACTGATCTAAGACCTAAAATTTGTTCTGTTGATCTATTTGGAGTAGAAACCAGGTGAATGTGAATTCTAATCCTGCCTTAAGCATGAAAACCAGCTGCATGGCTTTAGGCTGACCTATTATCCTATGAAGACAATATTAGAAAGTCACATCAGAAAATGTTGCCCCCAAAGCCTCAGGGCCTTACTCTATAGCCAACTCGACAGTGATGGAATTAAAAAAAAAAATACTACCGGTTCTGTGGGTGTGGCTTGGTGGGCATAGTAGGGGAAGGATACTGCAAAATGTCCATTTCCACCCCACTCCTGAGGGAAAGATATTGCAAAATCTCCATTCCCACCCCATTCTGGGACCAGCCAGAGGTGGTATTTGCCGGTTCTCCGAACTACTCAAAATTTCCGCTACTGGTTCTCCAGAACCTGTCAGAACCTGCTGAATAGCACTCCTGCAACTGGAATCAGGGTTGATTCTGTGGACCATTACAAAGCTACCAAGAATCACAGTTATCCAGTTTCTCTGCAGAGCCCATCCATAGTCAGGATCAAGAAGGATATGTTCACATTTTATGTTACCTGAGGAAGTATCTAGGCTGTGTTCAAGCCTGTGAAAGAAAATAAAAAGAAAATAACCTCACTTTGATTTTATTTGATAGAAGATAGGACAGAGAAGGACTTCAACTGGTTTTCAGGAATCTTTTCTTTCACCTTATGACAATAAGGATCGTTCTTGCAATCCTGCCATGAAAGCGTCTTGATTTGGAAAAGGAAGGACAAAGCTACAACTGAACCTTTTTTAACCTTACAAGGATGTTGTGGTAACCATCATATACTTGAGGAAAGAAAACAATTATGAGACAATTAAGAGACAATTAATTTGACTTTCAGCCAAATGCTGGAAATGCAATCAGACCCCAGGTACTTACTATCATATGTGGTGGACATGTATCAAAGCAAGAAAATATTGGGAGAAAATACATAGTTGGCTGGAAAAGATAACTAAACAGAATATAGATCCAAAAGCAAACATATATTTGTTGGGCATAATGCCAGAGGGTTTTGATAAAGGGACCACATATTTAGTTTTACATATATTGACAGCAGCAAGGATTATACTGGAAAAATGAGAACACCCCGCCAGATGAGGAAGTAATTCAAAAAAATTTAGACTCTGCTGAAATGGACAGACTAACTTTAAAAATAAAAGATTAAGAAGACACAGAATATTATTTTATATGGAATAGATTTTATGAGTGGTTAGAGATAAGAGGTAGAAATTAGAAGAAGAAAGACTATGAATGTTTGTATTAACAATAGAGAAGGTTTATAACTACAATCATCATAATTAACAAAAATGTAAATAAGCCAATATAAAAAGAAACTTAGTTAAAATTATTTGGCTATATTATCACTATTATTCTCAGTATATGTTATTATATTATTATTACTGTTATTAGTTCATGTGTTAATATTTATTACTGTTTTCTATTTGGCCTTTTTTTTTCTCTTGTAAATGGTATACCCTGACAATACACTGTATTCAAAAATGTTTATGAATAAAATATAAAAAGAGATGCTAGAAAGATACCATGTTTCCCTGAAAATAAGATCCTGTCTTATATTTTTTGAACCCCAAAATAAGCTCTTGGCCTTATTTTTGGGGAGGTCTTATTATTTTGGGGTGCGTGGAGGAAGACGGGGCTCCTCTTGCCATCTTACCTGATTTCCAGCTCTGTCTCCCTAACATTAACCAGAGGAAATGGCAGGGACTGGCTGCGCATGCATTTAAATATTTTTGGGGGGAGGGCTTATTTTTGGGGAGGGCTTATTTTTGAAGGAGGGCTTATTATCCAGGGAGGTCTTATCTTTGGGGAAACACAGTAATAACATGGCAGTTTCAGCTGCAGTGTCTGGCACATGACTGCATTTAATCTGGGTGATAATTCTCAGGGAGAGGAAACAACAATTTGGCCCATGTTCCATATTTAATCCCTGACACAAGGTCTTCATTTGTTGATTGGCCAATCCTATTCTAGTTAATAGTGACAAATTCTTCATTCATTTTTTTCCTGCCTCATAATAATGACAACCACAAAAACAACTTCCCTTTCAACAGTATGAAAGCCGTCCTAATAAAGAAAGAAAAGATACGAATCAAGGTATAATCTTTATGAGGGGAGCAGTGGCTCAGTGGCTAAGAAAAAATAGGGACCGCCTTTGGTGAGAAGGTAACAGCATTCCATGCGCTTTTGGCGTTTAGTCATGCCAGCTACATGACCACGGAGATGTCTTCAGACAGTGCTGGCTCTTCAGCTTTGAAATGGAGATGAGCACTGCCCCCTAGAGTCAGGAATGACTAGCACATATGTGCGAGGGGAACCTTTACCTTTAGTCTTTATGACTACAGCAGAAGTAGCAATATTGAAATAACAGGGAGAATGTTGTCAATTATTCTAGGCATACATTTTTAATACCTTCTTTCTCTCTCCCTCTTTTCACATTTGATAAAACCAAAATAGATCATGATGGGCCAGTTTTTCAGCAGTGTGATAGTTAAGATTGAATCTTAACGCATCAAGTCAACAATTATTTTTCCCAGAGGAACAAACAAATCTGATGAGGTAAACAGCACCAAACTATATGACAAATAGGAAGTCCATTATAAGGTTCAGACAGTAGTAATTATTAAAACAGAGTGAAAAAGAAAATAGCTGGGGGAAAGCAATAATCGCTGGAAGGAAGGGGAAGAAACTATGCTTACATATTTATCAGCCTCACCATTTGTCATGGTTTCAAAAACCCGTTTGCAAATAATGTTTGAATTACTCCAACCTATTTATGCACAGAGGAAGTAGGCAGGCATTGTCACAAAATAGAGGAGCGGCTTGGTGGCCTAATGGTGAAGATGCTCACCTCCCATGCAGAAGGTTCGATCAATCCTAGGTAGCGGCTAGGATCCAAAGAAAAAAAAAATCTGCTGTGAACTCTGTGTGGCATCAGGAAGGGTAGCCGGTCAGTAAATACTCAGCTCCATCCATTCTCTCAAACTGTGCCCCAAATTAAGGGATGACAGGTTCATAAAAGGGACTTTGTTTATTGGGAAAGTGCAGAAAAAATTTCCACCATTAGAGACACTATCAAAAGTATACAGTCACTTCTTTTTTTTCATATTCTCCTCCCCCTCCCCCTCCCCCTCCTCCTCCTCCTCCTCCTCCTCCTCTAATTACTTCAATGTTAGCAGCCATGCTCATATTGATAGCCAGGTGGCTATTTTCCATGCTCCATAATGGATAGTATCCTACATTGTTCTGGACCATAAGGAATGTTAACCATCATATAAATGAAAGAGGATATTAGTTAACAGAAAATCTTACAAAGTGTTATTCCTTTTTTCTTGGAAGGATAGGGAATTAAAAAAAAAGAATAAGTAATTTTCCTGGAAAAAGTTCTTCCAGGGAATCTCAAGGATGAGGACAGATTTATTTATTGGACCACATTTGACAATCCTGAGACTGTGGGAAATTCCACTCTGCAGTCTAATCTGATGCTGCTGCCATTTTGTTTCTTAAGCCTACTTCAGAAATTTCAGTGGATGAAAATAGGGTCAGCTAGTGATGTGCAGGGTAGACAATAAACACCACAAGACCTAACTGGCTGTCCTCTTGCTTCTTGCCTTTCCTACCCAGCAGTTCTTCCTGTGAAAACCAGCCTGCCAGTGCTGACTTTTCCTTTCAGAACTGGATTCCTCCTCACTAGTCCAGATGACTTGCCTTTCCCTTTATATATGCTTGCATTCATGGATGCTTTTAAATCCCCTACCCATTGCTGATATCGACATAGATTCTCTCTCAAACCAAGACACTTACTATAACTCTGTTTCTCCAGATTGAAGGGACACATAACCCCGGACAATAGAGAAATTAATTAATATTAAAAGACTTAAATGTGAAACACATTGGTTTTCTTCTTTCAGAGATCCAAGATGTGGAACATCTGTTCTCCCTGCACTTTGATCCTTTCCTGGACCACTATTTTCTATGATAGCACTGGTTATTGCTGCGCTGCTTCTAGGAAAAAGATTCAAGGACTGTGCTGGCAAAGACCAGTTTGACAAGCCAATCTGGGAAATAAGATTCTCTGCTTTGCTAAAAAAATGTGTGCCAAGTAGCCAATTGCAAAACAGGGTTGGGACAAGGTAAGCAGTATACCTATCAGATCACAAAGTCGTGTCTTTCCATTGCTTTTCTCCATCAAAAGAATTAAAAATTTGGAATACTATGCAATAATGGGAGAAGTGGTACAATTGGATGGAGAACGGAAAAAAGGAAAAGAAATAGACAAAACAGAAGTAGAATTAAAATGTATAGTAAAAATGCATAGAGTGTATTTGAATTGGAATGTTATGGTATGTAAATGGTCACAGTTCTGCATAAGATAAGTAAGATTTGTTTACTTGTAAAAAGGCAATAAAAATATTAATAATGAAAAAAAAAGAATTTAAAACTCTGTGGGTCCCATCCCCCCCCCCCGGTCACTTTGCTTCCAGTTTCTTTTTCTTTTAATTATTCAAATGAAGAAATCTGGGAAGATGGCCACTTGACTGTGAGCCCTTAGGAGCCTGGTACTGAGTGAATTAAATCAGTGACTGAAGGGCTGTCTATAAATCACCTTTGGAAGTACAGCATCTGCTGCAGTCACTTTTCCTAACATCCATTCCGTGACCTGCTTAAGTTGTTTCTTCAGGGTCAGTGAAATTTTTTCTCTGACTTTCTCTTTTTTAAAAAAAAAAAAGTACAAAGATGTTTTACTGTGCTTGTGTGTGTGTGTGTGTGTTTTAAAGAAAATAACTTCGGAGGCTGTGTTTTGGAATTGTTATTTCTTCGTTATTCCAGCAACCCACAACTATCGTCACTTACACATGTGTGCATACACACACAACTTTGTCAGGTTTGTGATAACTCCTTACGATGCTCTGGCAGATGATGGCAATTTTAAAGCTCAACATGGAATACATTATTGAAGTATTACTAATTGAATGCCAGTTTTTTTTAAAAGGAAATAGAGGAATATCTATTAATTTTCTATTAATAGAAAAACAATTCATTAATATTGTAAGCTGCATGGAGCAGTGGTGGAATTCATTTTTTTTACTATCGGTTCTGTGGGTGTGGCTTGGTGGGTGTGGTCTGGCTTGGTGGGTGTGGCAGGGGAAGGATACTACAAAATCTCCATTCCCACCCCACTCTGGGGCCAGCCAGAGGTGGTATTTGCTGGTTCTCCGAACTACTCAAAATTTCTGCTACCGGTTCTCCAGAACCTGTCAGAACCTGCTTAATAGCACCCCTGGCATGGAGCCATTGTATATGAATTGAGCAGCCCAATAAATATCTTAATAATAAATAAATAAAATTGGCAATACTGATAAATTTCCCAGACCCAGTTTCTAAATTAGGAAATAAAATGTAGCAGGTATGAATGTTGCAGCAAGAACTTATTTATAGATTAGTGAACCTGAGCAATAATTATTACATTGCACCTTTAAGGGGTTTATAATATTGTACTTCGGTTACTTCAATGCAATAAAGTAAAACTGCAAAGTAAATAAAAACCAATTACAATACTGTTGGTGTGTGAACAAAAATGACTTATTAAAATGATGACAACTCCAGAATAAGGGATAAAAAAGAATTGCAGAAGTTCAAAGAGGAATTCAAAGACTATTATCTCAACACAGGAATCATTTTCAGAGATAAAATCAATAGGTGCCTCAAACACTTATGAGAGGAACACCAAATTCCATCTTAAGTAAAGCTGTTGCATTGTTTTACTTTGTGCTCTTTTTGAGTCTTCCTCAGCTTTTCCAGTATTGTAGCCAAAAGAAACCACTTTTGAATGACCAGAAATGTCTTCCGGGCTTCCACTGAGTTATTACAAGCAATAAAGGCCCCCAAAACAATGTCAAAAATTGAAAAAGGCAAATGGTTCTGTCACTGGTTGTGAATAAAGCCAACAATATTGTTTCCATGACATAAAGACCAAGACCTACGAGGTATATATTACACTTCCTTCAAGGAATACAGCTTTACTTTCAAAATTTTGGATGGCAAGAAGGAATCTATGCCATTTTTATTGACCTTATAACCTGAGGCAAAATCACTGGGTTATTGTTATTAAGAATATTCTTCAAATTGCCAGCTCAGCTCCTGTTTCAACTCTATTGTGTCCCAGCTTCTGTCTATGCAAATTCTACTTCTCTGTCAATAGAAACTAGGTATATTACAGTCCTCAATCTTTAATAAAAGTATGCAATGACAATTGTATCCATTCCAATATCACCACTCCTTTGATCATTAGTATATTATTACCTTGAATTAGAGACTGAAATCAAAGTGAAAGTGTGGGTGTATATATACATGCATGTGTGTATGTATGTGTGTACACACACACACACACACACACACACACACACACACACACACACACAGAGTCAGGCCTCATAGACCAATCAGAATAAGTTTCATTAATTAATATCCCAAGGGTCTATGATAGGTAGATGTTGGTGTTTGATAGTGTTAGAAGTATCATCACAGGATGTCAGCTGTTCCAAGTACAGCTGTCTTTTGCAATTGACCAATGATCATTTTGTCAATGCCAGTGGTATTCAGTGGTGCTCCAGAGGTTTGGGGTTGCAGTCAAGGAGTCTATTGCTATTGGTATTATTTTTCTTTTCTTTTTCCAGATTTGTTCTATTTCTACTTGCAGGTCTTTTGTTATTTTGTTATTTTCCCAGTTATTTCACTTCTGTTCTGCTTCAGGTCTTGCAATGCCTACTTTTTTCTTTCTTATTAACAACTGTTTATTATTATATACACAGAAATATGAAATATTTTATTGCTGTTGCTGTTGTTATTGTTATTATTATTATTAATCATTGCACAGTTAGCCAGATGTTCAGACTGGGTCTGGCATTTTTGTCTAACTATCAAGTCCTTACCAAGGACACAGGATAGGCAAATCTGGATGTTTGACAGTGTTACAGATATCGTCACAGGATGGAAGCAGTTCCAAGTAAAGCTGCCTTTTGGAATTGACTGATGGCAAATTTGTCAATGCCTATAGTGTTCAAGTGATGTTGCAGTTGTTTTGGGCCTGCACCTAAGCTGCCTATTACTATTGGTACTGCCCTTGCTTGCCTTTGCCGTATTCATTCTATTTCTATGCCTTTGTATTTTGTTATCTTCTCCAGTTTTTTAAACACCTTTTCTTCCAGTAGTTCTGCAGCTGCTGGCCCTGGTTGCTCAGCCAATGGTCCTGAGTCCTGTAGCCCATTTTTCACCAGCTATCCAGGAACTCCAACATCTAACATGGACCTTGTTAACCTGGGCAACATCCAAGCCAGTCCAGCTTTCTAAAAGTTACATCTCATCATATTTTTATGGGAGAGACATTCTTTGTCTGACTCCTCTGATGAGAACTGTTCAGTATGGTTGAACCTCTGGCATAGCTTTCATCTTCCTCAGAGCACACAAGCCCCACAACTACATCAAGGTAATCCTCACTGGGGGATGATGATGATGATGATGATGATGATGATGATGATGATGATGATGATGATCTCTTTTATTCATTAAATATGAAACTCAGTCAACTGAACATTTAAAGATGTGTCACAAATATGAGTGACTGGTGCTAATGGTTGATACAACTTGCTGCCAGCATCCTAGGTATCAACCAAGTATCTTCTTAAAATATATGATGTTCCGAGTAGCGCAGTTTTTTGCAGTTCCCCTGGTGTTATTGCAGGAAGCTGCAATTTCTTGATGTGATTTATAAAATTCTTGGACATGTACCAAGTGCCCTGATGACAATGGATATATCATTGTTACATGTTTCATCCATAGCCATGTAGTTTTGATGGCCAGATCGCAATATTTCATGATTTTCCCCAGTTCTTTTTCTTCGACTCTGGCATCTCCTGGTACAGCAGTATCAATAAACTACACGCTTCGGCCCTCAATAACCGTGATATCTGGTGTGTTATGTTCCAAATGACGATCCATCTGTATTCGAAAGTCCCACAAGATCTTCACTGCCTCATTTTCAATAACTTTTTCCACTTTGTGCTCCCATGACTTTTCGGATACAGGTACTGTATATCGTATTTTTTACATAATGACCAGTGGACTAATTTAGCAACTTGATCAACTTGACTATGATGATGATTATGATTGACTTAATCTATTCTAGTAATTGAAAAGGAGAGCAAACAGCACCATTATTACTAAACACCATTACAGTCTGCTAAATGTGCTGCATATTCAAATAATAAAAAAGGCATGTTCTGTTTTGTTTTGTTTTAATGTAAAAATGGAACTGCATTTCACTTATTACATGAACATACAAATACACCACATTCCTTTTTTTTAAAAAAAAGTTGCTACTTGGTTGGAAGAGAGATGAATACACCTAACACCTACTTGGAAGAAGCAGTTGGTATGTGGTGAAGATTCGTCTTCTTTGGGTTTCTTCCATAAAGCCCACAGGATTGTACATAAATCTCCTTAAAGCCAATTTAGGTCAAAGGTCTGAAAATACCGGCAGTGTGAGTCAACCCATTCTTTAGTAAAGTAAAAATGATAAAAGATTTATGAGTTTAATTGATCAGGTTGGCAGAAAGAGAGCTGTTTATTTATTTATTTATTTATTGGAAAGATTCCAGGCCGAAGGAAGACATTAGGACATGAGTTATCTTATTGAAATTTCTAAGTGGCACTATCATTATAATCATCACCAAGAGGCAGCCTGCACTTGGGAAGTTATTAGAATTTTTTTTCCTTTATCAGAAATTTCTCAGCTCACAGTTTTGGTAGAGAATTTCAAAAGACTATTCATAACCAAGTCTAGTTCTAATTTAAAAGGGTTTGAAAATTGATATTACCTTAGGGCTAGTCCCAAATGTCTTTTTAAAACTTATTTCTTTTGTCTTTAAATTAGTTTTTATTGTCAGCAGTCCATTAAATCTTCTTGATACCATGTTTTGCAAATGGTTTGCCATTGCTTCTTTCCTAGGGCTAAGAGAGAGGGATGGGTTCAAAGCAGGGGTGAAATCTACTTACTTTCCTTACCAGTTCGGAAGTGCACATGCTATGAGTGTGCTCGCTTCACGTGCGTGCGTGTGCAGACCTTCTGTGCATGCGCAAAACTGTCTGTGCATGTGCAGAAGGTAAAAGACACATTACTTCCTGGTTAAAACCAGGAAGTAATGACACCTGGGCGGGTGGGAGGAGCTTTGCTCCACTGTCGCTACCAGATCGCCGAACCTATGGCCAAGATCACTACTGGACCGGGCTATCCGGTCCGATCTGGGAAAATTTCACCCCAGTTCAAAGTTCCCCAGTATTCCACACCTAAAACAAGGATTAGAATTCAGGCCTAACCTGCTCTTTGTCCAGCCTTTAATCTAGAATATTATGTGCTGCACTGCCTCCCTATTGGTCTCCGGGCACAATTCAAGGTGTTGGTTATTACCTTTAAAGCCCTACATGGCTCAGGGCCAGGTTATCTTCGAGACCGCCTTCTACCACATAGCTCCCAGAGACCGGTAAGATCCCACAGAGTTGGTCTCCTACGGGTCCCGTCAGCTAAACAATGGCGGCTGGTGGGCCCGCGAGGGAGGGCCTTCTCTATGGCTGCCCCAGCTCTCTGGAACCAGTTACCTCCTGAAGTCCAGACCACCCCCACCCTATTGGCCTTCCGAAAAGCTGTGAAGACCTGGCTTTTCCGGCAGTCCTGGGGCCGTTGATCTCGCTGTTGCAATCTTGTGAGATCCGGCCATGAATGGTGTCAATGGGTTTTAATGTTTTAATTTTTAAATGTTTTTATAATGGTTTTTTTTTTAAAAAAAATGCATTGTAAGCCACCCTCTCCGGAGAAAGGCGACATATAAATTGAATTAATAATAAATAAATGTGCTGGCTACATATGTGAAAATTACAAACTAATCATAGAAGGATAGCAGTTAGATTAACCATCCTTAAATGCTGAGGCTGCACAATCCACCATCACTGGACAGAGAGATGTTCTATCTGCTTTATTCTTTCAGCATATAAAATTGGATCAGATCAGATTTAAAGGACAGCCATTCTTTAAAAGAAAGCCTGACTCTTTTAAGTTTTCAAATTCATTTTCACATGCACTTTAGTATGTATGGGAACAAGCTTGGAAGTCAATCAATATTTAGTAAAATAATTGTGAAAAAATAGATAAATTGTTCTGTTTGAAGATTACCTTTGTTGCTTGTCTCTTCTTATAAAATTAGTTTTGCTGAAGGACCATCATATAGTACATGCCTTGGGGAAATAAAGCAGTGCATTTTTTATTGTCTCCAAATCTATTTTATGCTCTGTTGGTGTCAGCACTAAATTTGAAGTAGAAATCTCAGACAATGAGAGTAGACAATCATCTTGGGAAAAATATTCAAATGAAACTTTTGTGGCTGTACATGAAGAGATTTCACTTTCCTTAAAATACAGATCTATGCATAAATGAAAGATTATGTCAAGGGTGCAAAATTCCAGTGCTTTCAAGAACATGTTTTATAAATTATATAAAAAGACCTACTGTATTTTACTCCAATTTCCCATAAAGTGGCAGGAAACCAGTAAAATACAGATTCACTCCTTCATACCAGTGTCACAACAAAAGGCAGATCCAGTGTACACACACACACACACACACACAGAGAGAGAGACACACACACACACACACACACACAGAGAGAGAGAGAGAGAGAGAGAGAGAGAGAGAGAGAGAGAGAGAGAGAATATAGAAGATCCTTAACTGTTGATTCATATAAACAGAAAAAGTCCATAAGCAAACATAGTTGCTTACAAGTTGTAAGAACTATAGAATTTAGATTACTATATAAGATGATACTATAGGGAAGCTGTTCTTTCTTTTAAACATTTATACTCCATGTATATTAGAAAAGAAAGAGCATTTAGAGAAAGCTTAATATTCTTCAAGCAATGTTTCCAAGGCAGTTGCTATTTAAGACTTGTTCTGAAATATACAGAGGCAAACACCATCTAATTAGAAATCTTCTGGGAATAGATAGCAGAGATAACTTTTAATAGAATATTGAACCTTTCTCCACCACAATGCCAGAAAAATCTACATCAGGCATACACCAGCCCAAAGATTGCAATTTGCTAGTTGCTACTATTCATGAATGTCTGGAAAAGTTATTTAAAGCCCCAACCTCATTCTAAATTCCAAATAATAGAGGGGGAGAGGCCCAGTTTTGCAGAGATGTTTTAAATCAACAGTAGGCAACTCAATGTTTTTCAGTTCTGGACCATATATCTAAAACATGCGCTTGTGTAGGAGAAAGAATGGCAGAACCTGGGGGCAGAGTCAAAAGAGGAATCCTAGAAGCTCTATGTAGACACAAACAGATTATGTCTAACCTCCTCTGAATTCTGTTAACTCTTCTCTAGCACCAAAATAGTGCTAACCAGAGGTGGTATTCAGTAGGTTCTGACCAGTTCTGGAGAACCAGTAGCAGAAATTTTGAGTAGTTTGGAGAACCAGTAAATACCACCTCTGACTAGCCCTGCCCCCATCTATTCTCTGCCTCCCGAGTCCCAGCTGATCGGGAGGAAATGGGGATTTTGCAGTAACCTTCCCCTGGAGTGGGGATGGAATGGAGATTTTACAGTATCCTCCCCCTGCCATGCCCACCAAGCCATGCCACACCCACAGAACCGGTAGTAATTTTTTTTGAATCCCAACACTGGTGCTAACCATTAGTTTAGTAGATTCCTGTGCATAGATACAAGCAATAAATCACTTTAATTGGAATTTCACAGATGGTCCTGGTGTTTTGAACCTGATACCTTGATTTTGATTGGCGTATTTAAAAAAGGTTGATTTCTAGAAGGCATCAAGCGGCCTATGCACGTATTTACCAATAAAACCAATCTAGCAAATGAGTCCTGCATTTATGAAAGTTAGCAGTAGGGAAAGGGAGAAGTATAAAACGTTCCTCTTCCTTTACAGCAGGGGTGTCAAATTCGCATCATCATGGCATTGTCACATTACGTATCAGAACTTTTCCTCCCTTCGCTAAACTAGGCGGGGGTGGAACTAGCATGTGATGAATCCAGCCAGTAGGCCGCGAGTTTGACAACCCTGCTTTACAGTATCTTCAAACCTATCCTCTTGTTCCTTCACAAGTTGTAGAGGACAGAGAGAACGGCCTTGAGGAACAGAAGGAGGAACCACTCCTAAGCCAATGGTCAGATAATGGAGATTTGAGCCTGAGCTAAGAAAACAAGTTGAGAAAATGTCTCAGTCAAGTCCCTGACTTGACCCCTATCACACAATGATAAAATGAGAAAGGGGTAAGCACATTCAAACTTGTAAGATTCTGTTACTAGAGCTGTTAGAATAAAAGTGGTCCTGACCTACATGGTGTTGGTTTTTTAGGCTGTCTACCTTGTTGGACTCACACAACCTGAACAGAATGTTTATTAATGAATGTAAGGAGAAAGCTCTCCCAGATTTCTTCACTCAACAGAAGAGATACTCTGAACATGGTTCTCATTTGGGGCTATGTGGTTCCATGTTTCTCTACTTTATCCAGGGGTGGGCTGCTGGAGGTTCGCTGGAGTTCGGGAGAACCTCTAACTAAGATTCTGTGCAGTTCGGAGAACCCCCAAATCCCACTCCTGGCTGGCCCCTCCCACCTCACCTGCTCCTCCCAGGAGTCCCCACGCAGCTCGTTTTGAATGCAGGTAGGTGCAGGGCACGCATGGAGGCTCGGGGAGGCAAAACACGGGCCTACCAGAAGTTCAGAAAGGCTGGAAACGGGCCTGTTTCTGGCCTCCAGAGGGCCTCCAGAGCCTGGGGAGGCCATTTTTACCCTCCTGGAGGCTCGAGAAAAGCCTCCGGAGCCCAGGAAAGGCAAAAATGCCCCCACCCCTCCAGGATGCCGACTAGGCCACACCCACCATGGCCATGCCCACCCAGCAACTGGGCAGAGAATCCCTTACTAAAATTTTTGAAGCCCACCCCTGCTTTTATCACTCCATCAGGACATCTGAACATCTACTTAAGAGAACTCTTAATACTTGTCTTTTCTCTCCTATGACAGGGGAAACAATGATTTTTTTTTTTTACCCATTCAGCTTAGTATGTATTTGTCTGCTGGGTGTAAAAATTGAAGCAGCATTAATTAACCAGATGATTTGATGGGGTGGGAGAAATTAGGGAAACAGAAGCAAGCTAGACATATGGAACTCTAAGGATACACCACTCATTACCCTTGGTAAGTCCTGAATTGACAAGAACATTTCTCAGACGTTTTGTTCTCCTAAAATTGAATTCTTTTTTTTTTGTTTGCAATACTTCAGGGATGATAAGGGCTACAGTTTCTGTTCTCTTGATTTAACAAATAATTCCATATGATATGTGCAGTTAGTGTTGAACTACTCACGTTTGTGATTGTGCACTTCAGATTTCCTTAAACTCATGCCCTTCGGATGTATTGGAACTACAACTCCAAGTTACAGCCATAATGGACTAAAACAACCAGAGTACAAGTTGTAGAAGCCTAATATACTCAGCATTGTACATGACTCACATGAGTATATATGAAAGGAAAAGGAAGCAGATTAAAGGAAAAAGTATTTATTTGGGTGTTTTACCACACCAGGCAGCCTAGAAATTTTATTGTCAATAAAAACTAGGCAATAAGGTTATAACATTAGTACGTCCTAGAGCCATAGGTACTGTTCACTGTCTTAATAAAACTGGAATATTGCTCAGAGCAGTGCCACAGAATTTTTTGATTCATTTTTTCACCCGTCCTTATGTGAGAGTTTAATTAACTTTCAGAACCTCATTATATTTTCATTTCTAGAAAGAAGTGCAGAGACCGTGGAAGGGAAACGGGAATGCCATTGTCAACCTCACATCCTTTCAATCAATCCAGAGTTGTGCTAGAACTGATGAAACCTCAGCCCATTTAATTCTCTATCTTAACAGCTTGCTGGCTAGGAACTGATAAAAGGATTTATGTTAGTCCCATCATATCATTCCTGCTGATTCAGGGGAGCTGTGTAGAATTTAGCATCCTTGACATCCTTAAAATATTCTGGATAAAGGCTGATTATAAAATAAGTCTTGATCATAATTGAAATTGTCCCTTTTGAGGTCACCTTTAAGGACATGTTTTCTCTTGCAGTGTTCAGGTACTATGGAGAAATTTAGGGACAAAATTTGGAACTATATGATTCTGAATTACTTAATGGAAGTTGGAGGTAAAGCACTATTTTGAATGTTTCCCTATTTAAAAGAAACTTTCACCTCCTTGCATATAGTAACATCCTTATTTCAGTAAGAGATTGTTTACTTATGTAACAATATTGGCTACCTACCTGAATCCATATATTGTGGGGTACTTACATGGTATACATATAGCAACAAAATACAATAGAAATCAACCTATTATGGGAAAACCTAGCTTCCTAGAGAAGGCTGTAATGCTGGGAAATGTAGAAGGAAAGAAAAGAAGATGATGATGATCAGAAGAAAGATGGATGGACTCAGAGTGATGATGGGTACACTTTTGGAAGAGATGAAAGACCAGGCTACATCATCAGGAGAAAATCTATCTATATAGTTGCGAAGAGCTGACTTGAATTGAAGGCACATAACCAATCAATCAATCACTCTAGAGGAATGGAAACAATTAATGAGGGCTGAATGCATGGTGGAATAACATTACTTTACCACCGGAAAGGAAAGAAGGAAATGCATATCCTGACCTTCACTCAAGAATTCTCATGTATTTTAATGAGCAGCAGGAGTGACCACAGAGCTGGCTTCCAAATGCTGTACTTTTGATGGCAATCAGGAGTTTGTAAACTTGAATATAATCTCTAGATAAATATCTTTATCTACTGGTTAAAATTACATCATAAATCTAACGGACTGACCCATCTAAAATTGGAAGATATCAAATCTTCATGGGAAATAGTTGTTCAAAAAAACCCCCGAGCCCCTACAGTTTCTCCAGTAAAGCCATCTTAACATTAGAGTCAGATCAAGCTATATCAATATTAAAGATATTAGATACAGAAGGCCAAACAGAGATTGGTGTTTTTTCTCATAATGTTAATAACCAAATCTTAGCTTTTAAATCAGCTTCATATTTATATCATATTACTCAAATTCATCTCCAGAGTTTTATCTCTAGTCTGATTTAATGTCCTTAATGCCTTCTCCACAGCTATTTTAGGAGGGAAATATTGGAGAACTCTATATGAAATGCAATATTGCCCCTCTGACCTGGGCACTAGGGAAACTACAGCCCATATTCTTTTGAATTCCCAATTTTATGGAACAGTCACCACCAGATGTTTACATCTTTTTAATTTAAATTTTGGAGCACTCTGATAATTTTCATTTGCATTATCTGTAAAACAAACAAGTTAAATCTATTTCTCTCAAATTAACAAAATGTTGCTACAATACGTGCAACCTTTGCCCATAAATGGTTGCCAACAGTTATTTGTATTAGAGGATAATTTTGCTTTGTTCATTTTCTAGAATGTAGTTTTATTGGTCAATGAGAAAAATAGTTTCTCTTCTGCTCTGAAATTCATAGCTGAGGAAAACAAGTTTCAGAACATGAGGGTCACCACAAAAAACATGTCTACTCTACATCCCATATACTTCTCATTGATGGGAGAGTCTGATGGGACTCTCATTGATGGGAGAGTGACTTGAGATGTTAGGACTGACAGAATAACAAAGTTGAAAGTGACCTTTGAAGTCTTCTAGTCCAACCCTCTGTGAAGCAGGAAGCCCTATACTGTTTCAGACAAACGGTTGCCCAATCTCTTCTTAAAAAGAACTAAACTGGACAGGTAGATTTGGTTTTGGCAAGATGGAATCTGCTACCAAATGTTGGTGGAAAAAAGCTGAAAAGTTGAATTTCTTCTTTAGATCTAGATACATGAACTAATGTGGCTACAACCAATTTTATAATCATTTTGCTGAAAGTTACTTTCTATCATATTTTAATTTTGATAAGTATAGGCAAAGGTAAAGGTTCCCCTCGCACATATGTGCTAGTCATTCCCGACTCTAGGGGGCAGTGCTCATCTCCGTTTCAAAGCCGAAGAACCAGCGCTGTCCAAAGACGTCTCCATGGTCATGTGGCTGGCATGACTAAATGCCAAAGGCGCACGGAACGCTGTTACCTTCCCACCAAAGGGGGGTCCCTATTTTTCTACTTGCATTTTTTATGTGCTTTCGAACTGCTAGGTTGGCAGAAGCTGGGACAAATAACGGGAGCTTACCCTATTACACAGCACTAGGGATTCGAACCACTGAACTGCCGACCTTTCGATCGACAAGCTCAGCATCTTAGCCACTGAGCCACCGCATCTCTTTTTTGATAAGTATACAAGTGTTAAAAGATGGAACTAAGTGCATCAGTATTCCAGTATTCAGCAGTTGTATTTGTATAACCCACAAATCCCAAAAATGATTCCCCCCCCTTTTTTTGGCAGCTGAGCATGTTGTGTGAACTCAGAAACTTTTGTTAACAAACAGTACATAAGGACAAACAATTCATTCTTTCCAAATACCATTCTTTCAACACGCACACACATTAAGATTATTGCACAGTTAGTGAAAGAGAAATTTAAAAAGTGAACAAAAATTAGTATCACAGCATTCAACAATGCAGCACTTTTGAGATTTGTAAAAGTATAGATTTTAGGAGTAAGGACATGTTTGGAACACTATTGAAATAGCCAATAAGAAATTACTATGCTGTTTTTTCCAGACATTTACCTTTTTATACACATTGGAACAGACACTGAAAATGCTCATGCTGTGAAAATTGTAAAACCACTATAAAAAAGAACTGTTTTTCTTACCAAGAGAAGAAGAATGCTGGCCAATGAAAAAGAAACCATTACTTTTTCAGCTAAAACCAGTGGGGTGGAGCAACCTGTAACTACTACTCAACCTTCTGCACTGTATGAGAAAGTATGGAGTGGCAGAGGAAGAATAAAGACATTTGGGGAAAGACTCCAAATTAAACAATGAACTATCAATGCAAATTGACTAAACGTCACTTGATTAGAGATGGAAATAATATAGGGAAATCCCACAGGAGGAAAATGGAGAAAAACCATGGTAAAACTCAAATGGCACTGAATTATTGGTTCTTGGGCCTTTCCATTCTTCAATTGCCCAGAGTCACTGGAAATTGGACAGCACATTGGTTGACTATGTGATGAAGCATAACAACAAGGACATTGCAGTACAGGTAGTTCTTGACTTATGACCACAATTGAGCCCCCAATTTCTGTTGTTTGTTGAGTTTTGCCCCATTTTAAGACCTTTCTTGCCAGAGTTGTTAAGTGAATCACTGCAGGTATTAAGATAGTCACGCAATTGTTAAGTGAAACTGGCTTCCCCATTGACTTTGCTTGGCAGAAGTTTGCAAAAGAGGATCACGTGACTCATAAATATGCATCAGTTGCCAAGCCTCTGAATTTTGATCATGTGACCATGGGGCTGTTGCAATGGTTGTAAGTTTGAAAAATGGTCATAAGCAGGGGTGAAATGCTCCCGGTTCGGACCAGATCGCCCAATCCGGTAGCGATGGTGGGTGGTGGTTCGGAGAACCGGTAGCAAAAATCCCTGCCGCCCCCCCCCCCTTCACCATGCCCAGCTCAGCTGAACAATCATCAGAGGCTTTTTAAAAAACTTTTAAAATCATTTTTTCTACAACTTCTTCCAACGAAAAAATGCTTTAAAAAAAAAAAAAGCCTCTGATGATCGCGCGGCTCAGCTGGGATCATCAGAGGCTTTTTCAAAGCATTTTTTTCTGCAACCTCTTGGCCAAAGAGGTGGTAAAAAAAATGCTTTGAAAAGTCTCTGACGATCCCAGCTGAGTTGCCTGATCGTCAGAGGCTTTTCAAAGCATTAGAAAAAAATGCTTTGAAAAGTTTTTTTTTAAAAAAAGTTGGCCACGCCCACCCAGTCACATTACCCCCCCCACCACCACCAAGCCATACCCACACAACGGATAGTAACAAATTTTACATTTCACCCCTGGTCATAAGTCACATTTTCAGTGCTATTGTAACTTCAAACGGGCACTGAATGAACAGTTGTATGTCAAGGACTATCTGTACCCAGAGACAGCAGAAGAGAAGAGAAAGAACTGGGTAAAAATCACAAAACATAAAGACCTGAAACTAGAAGTAGCATAATTATGGCAATAGGGTCCTTGGGTGCAATCCCAAAAACATCTGGGGCACCACTTGAACACAATCACCACCAGTCAATTGCAAAAGGCAGCTTTACTGAAAACAGCTAAACAGCTTACTCCTGTGATGATACCTTTGCACTATCAAACATCAACATCTACCTATCCTAACTCAACAGCGGGATAAAAATGACAAATTCAGTCTAAACATCTGGCTGATTATGCAACTAATCTTAATAATAATAATTCAGACTCAATTCAAAGCGGGAGAACCTGATCTGGGGTGCAAAAACTCAGGATGAGCACCAGTAATAAATAAATACAATTTGTTTTCCTAACCCCAACATCTCTGCCCAGGATTGTAACCAGGACCATGGCATAAAATTCAAAGTCTGAAAAGCTTGTCAAACAATGCAAGAATCTAAGTGGAATGTAATTCCACAAGAAGCATCAGCCTATTGATGCAGAAGCCCAACTCAATTCAAAGGTTAATATCCTAAACAGACTAGGAAATCAGATTTAACAGAATAACAGAACAGAGTAACAGAGTTGTAGATCTCCTAGCCCTAGCCCAACTCCCTGCTCAAAAAGGAAACCCTAAAACATTTCAGACAAATGGCTGTCCAATATCTTCTTAAAAACCTCCAGTGTTGGAGCACCCACAACTTTTGGAGGCAAGCCATTCCACTGATTAATTGCTAACACAATCAGGAATGTTTTCCTTAATTCTAGGTTGGTTCTCTCTGTGATTAGTTTCCATCCATTGCTTCTTGTCCTGCTTTGTGGTGCTTTGGAGAATAGGTTGCCCCCCTCTTCTTTGTGGCAGCCCCTTAGATATTGGAACACTGCTATCATGTCAGTCTTTCTTTTCATTAAACTATTTATTAAATTACTTAGTTAGGAGATTTCTACAGTCATTCCAGTCTCCGAATCATAAATCTTGGTAGGTCATAGCAACAGTAAATAGAGAACTGGTATTAGTAACAACTCCTGACACCCTAAACCAACACTCCTCAATAGGAGTGTGTTATTGAGTTATTGAGTTATCCTCAATAGATAAACAACCATTACCATTTCCATCACCCTGTTGTGGTCCACCAGCAGCCTGTGGAGCTGGCAGTAGAGTCAGTGAGGAGGCTGGGGAGGAACATGGGCCAGTCCTGGAGTCTGGGGAAGGCCCGGACGAGGGCTCTGTGTCAGAGGCAGAGATGGGGCCAGGGCTATCTGGGAGTGATGCACAGACTTCGGAGCCCCCAGAGTCGGACAGCAGAGAGGCAGAGGAACAGGAGGAGCCTGTTCCTAGTGCATGCATGCACAGAGCTGCCAGAAGGCAAGAGCAGCTAAAGCAAAAGCGACAACTCAGGAGTAAGGCCAGGAGATGATTGGCCCCTCCCATAAGGCTTAAAAGAGAAACAGAGGCACTTGGGCCTTTTGCAGGAAAGCAATGTTGCTAACTCTGTTTCCAGTCGGCATCTCTTGTTTGTTTTTTAACTTTGTGGGGCTTTGCCAAGTAAGACCTTTGGCAGGGAGTCAAAGAAGATTATCCCAAAGGACTTCTTCCAAAGGACTTGTTTTGCAACTAATTGGGACTCAGCTGGGAAATGAACATAATTCTCAGCTGTTACAATAAAATAGTTTTGTTTGGGACTAATTGTGTATTGTAATGACTTAGTAAGCCTAGGTCACAACACACCCTATCCCCTGACCTGGGGGAAAGCCAGCTTAATATATTCTGAAGGCAAGAATGTTGGAGGCTTGTCAGATCTCAGGGGAAGGTGAGTCAAAGGACAGTGGCCACTACTGAGAAGATGAATGGATCTTTCTTCTAAAGAGGCAAATATATTCCCTAAGAAGTCAATGCCAAATTTAGTTTAGCACAATGGACCTACTGTGAAGTTATCATCATCACATATTTGCACTTAGAGATCAGACTGTTGGAAGGAAAAGGTGACTTTACAGTGTGTAACTGGGCAGAATAATACCTATCAGATAAGGGTGAGCAGGCATCAGCCTATTATTTTAGATTGTTCACTTTGTGCTTCAGGTTCCTTTATTTACAAAAGATTAAAAGCGAAGCACAGCACACTGCAAAGCAAAGCAAATTCTCCACCCCCACACTTTTAGTAGCACTTTATTTACATAGTCAATTTTTTTTTGAGAGGAAAAAAAAAGCTCTTGGTCCCCCACGGACATTTTGAATAACAGTAATAAAATTAATAGGCAGACCAACTTTACCTTCAACAGATTTGCCTTCAGATAACTTGGGATTCTGTGATGGGCTACACACAGCAAGGTTTGCCCATGGCAAATATTTCAGATCAGATCTTTATCATGTCCATAAAGCAGGACAGACAAGACTATTTATTTAAAATGTATATAGCTGCCCATCTTACCAGAATTGACTTTTCCTATGAGTAATTCAGAGGGACATGGTGGCTCAGTGGCTAAGATGCTGAGCTTATCAATAGAAAGATCAGCAGTTCAGCGGTTTGAATCCCTAGTGCCGCGTAACGGGGTGAGCTCCGGTTACCTGTACCAGCTTCTGCCAACCTAGCAGTTTGAAAGCACGTTAAAAATGCAAGTAGAAAAATAGGGAACATCTTTGGTGAGAAGGTAACAGTGTTCCATGCGCCTTTGGCATTTAGTCATGCCGGCCACATGACCATGGAGACGTCTTCAGACAGCGCTGGCTCTTTGGCTTTGAAATGGACGTTGGTCCTACCTGATACGTCCGTTCTCGTTGTAGGGAAACGGATGTCACTTTGGGGACGACAGTTCCATGCTGCATGTGACCGAGTCTATAAATTAACATAGCTCCGCCCTCTTGGCCCAGTGTTTCGGCGAGGGCGACGATGTAGACTGACGTGTCTCCCTAGAACGAGAAAGAATTAGTACACCTCCCACCCCGTGCACCCAAAAAGGGAGGGCGTGACATCCGTTTCCCTACAACGAGAACGGACGTATCAGGTAGGACCAACGTCCATTCTCCGTAAGGAGGGAAACGGCTGTCACTTTGGGGACATACCATAGCTGAATGTCCTCCTGGGCGGGAGATAGGTAAACGGGGCAGCCGAAGTCAGGAATGAAGCACTGCTTGCAATACCCGGCGGCCGAAGGCCGCATCCGATGATGCAAAAGAGTCAATCCGGTAGTGTCTGATGAATGGAGTGATAGATGACCACGTGGCCGCCCGGCAGACCTCTTCTAACGGAGCTCGGGTGGCCCAGGCCGCCGAAGTTGCCGCACTCCGAGTCGAATGAGCCGTAATACGAGGTGGAACCGGGAGGTGGAGACGCTGATAAGCAGTCGCGATGGTGGCCCGAAGCCATCGGCCCAGGGTAGGACCCGAGACCCGGGTGCCAATTGATTCCAACTGGAACGAGACAAACAGGGCTTCCGATTTGCGGAAGGAACTAGTCCGAGAGATATAGATGCGGAGAGCTCGTCGTACGTCCAGAGTATGCCAGGATCGCTCGAGGCGGTGCGAGGGACGGGGGCAGAAATTAGGAAGGACCAGTTCTTGAGACCGATGAAAAAGAGAGTTCACCTTGGGTAGGAAGGCAGGGTCAAGACGGAGGACCACCCTATCCGTGTGGAAAATACAAAGGTCCTGGCGAATGGAGAGTGCTCCCAACTCGGAAATACGACGAGCCGAAGTGATCGCCACTAAAAACAATACTTTGAACGACAGGAAACGGAGAGAGACCTCCCGGAGAGGCTCAAATGGAGAGTCAGTAAGAGCCTTAAGCACGGAGTTCAGATTCCAGGTAGGGAATCGATGGACCACTGGAGGTCGCAAGTTAGTAGCTCCTCGCAGGAAGGTTCTGATAAGCGGATGACGGGCGAGAGAGTCCTTAGCGCCACAGGTTAAGACTGTTGAAAGGGCTGCAACCTGCCGGCGCAGAGTAGAGGGAGCTAACCCAGCATCAAACCCGTCCAACAGGAAGGACAGGACCGTAATGACCGAGGCAGAAAGGGGATCCAACCCCTTTCGCCCACACCAGGATGAGAAAGAGGCCCAAGTAGATTCGTAAATTCGCGAAGTCGAATCCCGGCGGGCCGCCTGCATGATGGAAACGACCCGAGGGGGAACACAGGCGCCAGTTAGGAGGCGCCGCTCAGCCTCCAAGCGGTTAATTGGAGGCTCGACGGGTCCGGATGCTGTAGAGCTCCCTGGGAGAGAGAGAGGGAGGCCCGAGGTAAGCGCCAGGGAGGAGCCACCGAGAGGGAGCGAAGGTCCGCATACCACGGATGCCGGGGCCAGTGCGGAGCAAGGAGGATCAGTTCCGCTCCCTCCTCGAGCAGCTTCCGAATTACCTTCGCTAGAAGGGGCAGAGGCGGGAACGCGTAGAGGAGGCCGGACGGCCAGGGACTGCGGAGAGCGTTCGTGGCCTCTGCCAACGGGTCCGGATAACGGGAGAAGAACCGGGGAACTCGGTGGTTCGAAGAGGTGGCGAATAAATCGACCACAGGAGTCCCGAACCTGGCTGCGATGTCCAGAAACAGGGACTGAGGGATGCTCCATTCTCCGGGATCCAGAACATGGCGACTGAGGGCATCCGCCTGAACATTCAAGGCCCCTGAGATGTAGTCTGCCCTGAGGGACCGGAGATGACGTTCGGCCCAAAGGCCCAGACGCAGAGACTCCGCTAGCAGTAACCGGGAGTGAGTTCCCCCCTGCCTGTTGAGGTGGGCCTTTGTAGAGATATTGTCCGTTAGGACAAGAACATCCTTGCCCTCCACGAGGTGCTGAAAACGAAGGAGGGCCAGGCGGACCGCTCGCAGTTCCAAAAAATTGATGTTTTTTCGACGCTCTTGAAGCGTCCAAAGGCCCTGGGCTTGGTGTTGAAGAAGATGAGCCCCCCATCCTAGAAGGCTGGCATCGGTCACCAGAGACAGCCGGTGAGGCTCGCGAAAGAAGGTGCCGTGAGCAATGGCTTCCGAAGTCCACCAACGAAGGGAAGCGGAGACTTGCGGGGGCAACCGAAGACGGACGAGCGAGGAACTGCGGCCGGACCGTTGAAGAGGGAGGAGAAGCCACTGGAGCTGTCTGCTGTGTAATTGAGACCAGGGAACTATTCCAAAAGTGGAGACCATTTTGCCCAACAACCGGGACAGCTTCAATGCTGAGCCAGAGCCCTCCACTAAACACTCAGAAGCCAAAGAAGAAAGACTGACCTGGCGGTCAGGGGAGAGGGAAACTATAGAAGAAACTGTGTCTATGGAAGCGCCCAAATGGAGAATGCGGGTAGACGGGTCAAGCTGGCTCTTGGCCCAATTAATCGAAAAACCATGGGCCTGCAGAATGGAAAGCACAGAAACCAAATCCCGCTGGGCAGAATGGAGGGAAGGAGACAAAACCAAAATGTCGTCTAAATAAAACTGTAAACGGATAGAAAGGGTCCGAATATATCCAATGAGGGCAGCCATAATTTTAGTGAAAACCCTCGGGGCCGAGGACAGCCCAAAGGGGAGAGCCCGATATTGATAATGCTGACCCATGAAACAAAAACGGAGATACTGACGATGAAGGGGGGCAATCCGAATATGCAGATATGCTTCGGTTAAGTCTATAGAAGAAAGAAAATCCCCAGGGCGAATGCACTCGAGAATGGTAAAAAGAGAGTGCATCTTGAACCGGCGGTATGTAACGTACCGGTTCAAAGCTTTTAAATCCAATATGGGGCGCCACCCTCCCGAGGATTTCTTAACAAGGAACAAGCGGGAATAGAACCCTTGGCCCCACTGTTCCCGAGGGACCTCCTGGACAGCTCTAATGTCCAAAAGGTGGGAGATAGCTGAGGAAACCAAAGCCCTCTTGGTGACATCTCGGGAAACTGGGCAAGGGAGAAAAACAGAAGGGGGAGAGGAAAGGAACTCCAAATAAAGACCTGACTTGATGGTAGATAGGACCCAAGCATCAGAGGTAGAAACCTCCCATTGAGGAAGGAAAAGAGACAAGCGCCCCCCAATAGGGGCCGAATTAGCGTGATCTACGTTGGAAACGGCCCCTGCCCCCCCCACGGTAGGAACGTTTTGGAAAAAATCTACCCCCTTGTCTGACCTGGGCATCCTGGGTCTGGGATCTGGCAGGAAAGGAACGTTGGTAACGGTGCTGGTAAGATCCAGGCTCGGGAGGACGAAAGGACTGAGACCGGGGAAGGGCTGAGAAGCGAGAATCTGCCCGTCTGGAAACGGAGGGAAGGATCTTGCGGCGGTCCCTAGTTTCCACCAGAAGGGGCTCTAATGGAGGACCGAACAAGGATCCCGCAGTGTAGGACGAAGAGGCCAATTGCCACTTGCTCCGCATGTCGGCGTTCCAATTGCGCAGCCACAGAAGACGACGCGACGTTACGTTGGAACTGAGGGCCTTGGCTGCAAAGCGGGTAGCATTAAGAGTGGCGTCCGCTGAATACTCTAGGGCCGCCGATATCTTGCTCAGATCTTGCCGGGAACGAGAATCGGCAGGCGGAAGGCGGTCCTGAAGTTGTTTTATCCACAATAATGCGGCCCTGTTAAAGAAAGAAGCCGAGGATGAAGCCCTGATGGACCAGGCCGCAGCCTGGTGGCCTTTGAGCAGGGTCCTCTCCGCTCTCCGATCTTCAGGACGTAAGGAGTCTTCCGGAGGTCCAGTTGGATGAGAAGAGTTGCAGAGGGCCACGATGGGAGCATCTACGGGAGGAGGTTGCAATAAATCAGAAAGGGCGGGAGCCGAATTGTAGAGTCTCTTGTCCAGACCGTTGGGGCTGGGCCCAGCCCCCGGGAGAACCCACTGACGTTGAAGAACATCTAAGAACAGCTTTGGTGCAGGAATAGTCTCAGGGTCAACTGTGGGAACTGCGAACACAGCCGAAGCAGGATCTGGAGCAGAAGTGGTGGCTTCAGGTGAAGCGACCGTGCCCAAACGAGTAGTCACAATGGCTTTCCGCAATAAAGATCTAAAAAGTTGCGGCTTAAAAAGGCCAATAAATGGAGTCTGGTCGGGGACCAGACCGTCGTCGTCAGAAAGCGCAGAGTCAGGAACCTCATCCAAGTCAGCGAGGGAGGCTTGATCTGGAGATGCGACGGACTCGGCTAAATCCTGTTCTGAGACAGCGTCTGCCACTCGATCCGGTCGCTGGAGCTGGGAAACAGTGGAATCCTCAGCAGGAAGGCCCTGGTGGAGACATTGGGCAAGGCTCTGCCTAAGAGCCCTGGTCAGCATAAGCTCAAAGGCTTCCGGAACCAAAGGAGCAGAACCAGCAAGGGGAGGCATAGGGGGCGGCTCGTGATGTGCCGTATCTTGGGCAACGGCAACCATGGAAGGATCAGCTGCAGGCAAGGTTCTAAATAGCGGTTCCGAGCCAGGCAAAGGGTGAGGTTCCGCCAATACTGAGCCATCTGGGGAAAGTTCTCGAACTGAACTTGCTGACAGAGAAGGGGCTGGAGATCGAGATCTCGAATGGCCAACTGGATCAGTGGAAGTAGCCTGAGCCACTTGAGCCTGGGCTTTATGAAAAGCTTTTTCTATGGCCTTATGGCGACGCTGCTCATCCTTAGAGGGAGCAGCTACTGTGGCAGAACTTGATTTGCCAACCCTTGCTCTTTTGGCCTTGGGCTGTTTGGAAGGGCCTTCTAATGGATCGTCCTGAGCAGGCCTCTTACCAGACGAGGCCGATTGCTGCCTAGCCGCCATGTTGCGATGAAAGGCCGAGACAAAATGGCCGCTGGAGAACAGGCTAACACAAAAGCGGATTAGCGCCACAAACGAGGAGAGGCCAATCCACAAACAAAGACCAGGAGATGAGCCGCTCGATCGCTAGCTCAAGGGCTATTACTGCGATCGTTCAAACGTCAGCCAGCCCAGCACGGGAATCAGGGACACACGCCGCCAGCCGAAGGGCTGTTACTGCGGCTAGAGGAAACTCTCTTTAAAAAACAAGTCCAAATCCCTGAGTCTTTGGGATGGATCGCAGACCCTAAAAGGTCGAATCGCGATCTATTTAAAGAAGGCCGTCACGTCGGCAAACTATAAAGCCAAGCGCCGCCCCGCTTACCAGATGATTTGAGGAGTCGGGGCGAAAGCGCGCGAAAAAACGCCGCCGCGCTCAACCCGAAGGCTGAGGGGAGCGCGAAACGGCGAATACGCTCTGCTGAATCTGAGACGGCCAAATAAAACGACAAAATAAAAAACAGGAACAAGGAAGGGTTCAATCAGTCCAAATAAAAACAAAAAAATCCAGAGAAGCAAGATGAAGCAATCCGGAGTGGAAACGACTGCACTAGGAGACACGACCGGCCAGCATAGACCGAGTCGAAACACTGGGCCAAGAGGGCGGAGCTATGTTAATTTATAGACTCGGTCACATGCAGCATGGAACTGTCGTCCCCAAAGTGACAGCCGTTTCCCTCCTTACGGAGAATGGAGATGAGCACCGTCCCCTAGAGTCGGGAATGACTAGCATGTATGTGCGAGGGGAGCCTTTACCTTTATGAGTAACTCAACATGCTCGCAAGTGTATTAGAAGGCCAATCCCTGCTCTCCATAATGCAAGATACTTTATTTAAAAACTAAAAAAAAAAAAAAGGAACATTTAGAAAACAGGCTCCCTGTGGCTCTATTCTTGATTACAATCTACAAGTATTGTACACTTTACAATTGCTTGCAAAAAAAAAAAAAAGATAATTCAGAATGCTAAAATTTATAATGAACTGGATTAGTCCCTTATATAGAACTGAGTGACAAAATTTATGTGGAAGCACCTCTGAGCACCTCCACTGTAGTTTCAGTGGAGCAAGAAATATGTCATCAAGTCATAAAAATTCCCATTTTTGAGAGTCCTGTGTCAAGTAAACACGGTAGGTATGCTATATCAGGAAAGAGAAAAACAATTCTTTTAATGCAAATTATAAATTACTAGCAACTTCTTAAATTGTGCCAGGTATAATTACAGATATAGTCACTGCATTTATTCAAGAAGAGCAATTATAATTGTATTCCAAGAAAGGCTACACACTGAAAGGTGAAACTACAAGAGTCAAGCGAGCTACAATGAGAGGGTTGCCTTAGAATATTAATGCAGTCTGTATTTTTTTAAAAATTCACTTCTTCAAATTATTGTTAATCCCACTTGAATTCTAGAAATTAAGTGGTATGGATATATTTGTGTGTGTGAATGAGTTTGCTTTTGCACTTTACCGGAGCAAAACATAGACTTATAAATTATGTTCTCCTGCTTTGCAAGTATTTGCATGGTATTAGATCATTTGCATAATTTATGTAGTATCTTATACCTTCCTTGACCTCTTGCATTCCAACATCCTTGGAGGTTAAATGGTAGGTGGTAATTAGGATTTTTAAACGTTTCATTATATTAGAACTGGTTCACTTCAGTGGAATTCAATTTGTAAGAATATACTAACAATTCACTACACATACACACATGCTTACATTCTAGGGAAGGGAGATTGATTAGCAATTGCAATATCACAAAGACTTATATAGTGCTTCATTGTGCTTTTACAGTCCTCTCTAAGCCGTTTACAGAATCAACATATTGCCCCCAACAATCTGGGTCCTCATTTTACCAACCTTGGAAGGATGGAAGGCTAAATCAACCTTGAGTCAGGAATTGAACTCCTGGAGTGAGCAGTGAGTTAGCTTGCAGTACTGCATTCTAACCATTACTGCACCACAGTAGCTCTTATATTATTTATCATTTTGGAGTGAAGACACAACACATTTGAACTAAAAATAATAATAATAATAATTTTCAACCCCAAAAAAGCAATCCTTGCTTATAAAAGAAAGTAGGCAAAAAAGAGAGAATACCGCTGATTAAAATCATGCATCTTTTCTTTTTCTCCTTATGGAGCAGATTTTAAAAGGAGAGACCTTTCACGGATAGGAAGGAAATTATATTTAATATGGAAACTGAACCTGATATTCTGAAATCTACTTGCCCTGCTGTAATTCTAAGTGGATTTTGCAATCAGAAAAGTAAGGGGTATAATACCTTGTCTACTGTGGTTGCTGCTCCGGTTTGTTTCCACTTTAGTTTGCTTGCCAATAACTATTTTCATCTAGCATTAGAAAGAGAAACCCAAGCTGTTCAGAAGCACAATTGCAGGACCACTTTCTACTGGGTGAAAATTAGACCTTTTGTGTTTACTACCTGTCTGGATCCCCTTTCAGCTTCAAGCATTGTGTGCTTAAGTGGCCACCTTCACAAATCTCTAATAAGCACGGAGCAGAAAAGGCAGCTTTTTAAGGGAGTGGGTGTTGTTTGCACACCAAAAGGGGCAGAGTTGGATGGAGGGGAAAAAAAAGAAACTGCTGATGAAAGAAGTCAAGTGGAGAGAATTTAAAATTTAATTTTGCCTGGACTATTTCCCAGAAACTGAAATGCATAAATTACTGCCCCTTATGGACCGTTGATGTTGTCTTTTCATTGACCTTTCAAAAGGCCCTGCAAAGCTAGGGTAATAAGAAAACAAATTGTACCTACCATTTATTTCATTTTATTGTGAAGAAAAACACGTGCGGTGCATGTAAAACTTGAATATTTTCCGTTAAAAGAAATGTGTGAATAACTTTTAAAAAAAAAATTAAAGGAACATAAAAGCCATGCCTTTTCCTCTAAGACTCAAATTCTCAGCCCAGAAATCTCTCTCCTGAAGATTAGGTTGTCCTCAACAGTTCGTTTACTGACCATTTTACAACAACATTGAAAAAAAGTGAATTACGACCGTTTTTCACACATATGACTATTTCAACATCCCCATGGTCACATGATTTGCATTCATCAGTAACACTAACTTTACAACACTACAAGTTAGTGTTACTAACTTAACAACTGCAGTGATTCACTTAACTGTGGCAAGACAAGTCATAAAATGAAGCAGAATTAACTTAACAGCTGTCTCCCTTAACAACATAAATTTTGGGCTCAGTTGAAGTCAGAAGTTTATGACTGCCTGTAACGATAATCATAACGCACTAAACCAAAAGATAAAAACCATCCTTCTCTCTCTTTTTCAGCCCAATCTTATGTTTTTCAAGTTCAACTACTGATCACCTATAACTGTGTTCTGTGATCTGGCCTGAGTTTTGATTTAAGATGCCATATACATCTTATAAATGAACTTAGCTGGACGCCCGTGCTTCACTATGAAACTATGTGCTCGGGCTTGATAAATTGACACTTGCAGCCTGAAACTTAATGTAGAATGTGTAACTCTGTAGTATCAGAGTGTGTTAATAAAATGCAACTGGCAGTTGGAACAGAGGGGGAGGGGAAGTAGAATGTCCCAGCCGCAGCATCCATCTGGCTAGCATCCTGTCAGTGTGTGAGAGAGTTGAGGTGTGTTTGGAAACTCAAACAGTATTTGCTGGGTGAGCAAGGAGGAGACAGGAAGGAGGCTGGGCGTGGCTTAGCTCAACTGTTCTGTAGTAAAGCTGCTTCCTGCTGTGAAAGTAAAACTGAAAACGAAACTCCTCTGCTTGTGTTTTGCATTTGGAACAGATTTCTTTTGAGGTAGGGAGGGGGAGTAGGACTCCTTAACATCAGAGCATGGAACAGATTTCTTTTCAGGTGGGAAGGAGGAGTAAAACTCCTTAGCGTCAGCGTGTGTTAATAATAATATAGGAAATAGTAATGCTCTGATGGTCATTTCAAAAAATCCTTTCTTAATGAGCACCTAGAAGCCAAGAGGAACAAATGTGGCAAATATCAAGTTTGTAGGCTTTACGGTTCTGGAGATTTCATGATTAATGTGTGAGTGGTTTTCGCTTTTATATATATAGATAAAATAAATAGCTGAACAGTTAAAAATAATATAATGAATTAAACTGTATTTTAGAGCCAGAAATGATTTGACTGATACTATATACGGCTTATCGATCATGCTTGAGTTCATCTTTGTCCTTAATTTGAAAAAAAAAAAAATCAAAATTCAAATTCAAAAAAAAAAATGATCTGCATAGTCTGGTCTGGTTTACAAATAAGAATACATTTGTCCTTTGGATTCTTTAGAATCAAAAATCTAAATTTTGTTCCCACCTTCTAAAAGTACACTGATGCGAGTGTGTTTATTTTAAGTTAAGCATCAGTACTTGATGGAAAATAACTTCTGCATTTTCCCCCAACTATTTTAATTAAGCTGAAGAGGGAAGATGGTTTCAGTGCCATTTCTTCCATCAAGGAGAACTTTTGGGTGGAAATGTAATGGGACACTTATACAGTTCTTGCTTTCACTGTTCTTCTTACACAGCTAAGCGTTGTAATATTTTATTAGTATGTTACAACCTCATGGTTTGCCATGGTCCAAAGGAGTGATAACACAAGAACATTTACCATATTATGAGGGCTTTTCCAATTAGGAAACAGGAATAGCCACAGAAGCAGCAGGAAAAGACATCAACAATGTTCTATGCAACAGTTGATTAGACTTTTTGACTTTTGATTTGCTTCTCAGTCTAATTACAAGCTCTGGGATTTTGGAGCAATCTCACATCAAAGTACTAAGCAGGCCCAACTTTTTGCTTTTTCAGGGCTATGCAAGGTTGGCTGAGCAGTGCAATCTACTGTAACTATAACCCAAGATATATCTCTAAATAGCCAAGACCAGATAAGCAGCTTGCAAATAATTTTTTACTTTAATCTGAGAAAGGAAGTTGACACACAATGGGTTCACTTTCCAATTTATCCTACATAAAAGGACAAAACACAAAGGTTCTTTCCCTGCTTGCTGAGAAGAATTTTTATAAGGCCCCAAATCGAATAATAATCCATTCTTATTGCACTGTTACAGAAACCTCTTTTCTTTTTCTTTTTTTTTCTTTTCAATAGCAAAATGGTGCTCATGAATATTTGAAGAAGAAGCTGAAATCCTATCTATTGTAAGGTTAAAGGAACATATTTATTGGTTATCGAAATAGCTCATATGGCTAATCTAAGTGCTACATGCGGGAAAGTTAATCATTTGCATATTCCAGACTTTACATCTGGCTATGAAAATTAATTTTAAAGGGAAAGACACCTTACACAGTCTCTCTGCCATAGTATAATCCTCTTCTTAGTCGTGCGATTGGACCCTGGATTTGTAATTTTATCCTTCAGTGCTTTTGATTACTCTTTCATATATATTGATTGCTTGCTGCATTTAGTAGCATGAGAGGATCCTCCAAGATGCAGGGACTTATTGTACGGATAGAAGCACAGTGGGGCACAAAGATCATTTGCAGAGTTGAATTCCAGTCCTCCATGGAACACTGCAGAAGGAAATGCCTTCTTCACCTATTTTCCTAAATGCATTTTGCATTGGCATATTGAAAGTTCAGTCATTCAAATCCTAGTTATCTCATGTTTGGGCTATTACAACACACTCTACTTGGGGCTACCCTTGAAGAGCATTTGGAAGCTACAGCTGATGCAGAGTACGGTGACATGGCATTTCTTGGGACCCCAAGGATGGCCCATGTAATACCACTGCTGTGTGAACTGCACTGCCTGCCTGTTTGCTTCTGGGTGCAAATCACCTTTAAAGCCTTTCTTGGCATGGATCCAGGGACCATCTCATCCCATTGGGATTGACCCACCCCACCTGTTGCCAGCAGAGGAGGTATGCTGTGGGCCCCATCAGTCAGGATATTCCAGCTGGCAGGATCCAGAATCTCTGCCATTATGCCTACCCTTTGGAACATCTTATCCTCTCCCCCACCACCCCAGGGTCAGATAGACTCCTGTTGTGGCCTGCCAACAGCTGTGGAGCTGGCAGCAGAGACGGACAATGAGGAGGTTGGGGAGGAACATGGGTCAGTCCTGTGGGCTGGGGGAAGCTCAGACGAGGGCTCTGCGTCAGAGGCAGAGAGCGAGCTAGACAGCAGTGAAGCAGAAGAACAGCTGTAGCCTGTTCCCAGTCTGCGCATGCGCAGAGCTGCCAAAAGACAAGAACAACTCAAAAAGCAGGGTCGACTCAGGAGTAAAGCCACACCTTGAAGGTGATTGGCCCCTCCCATAGGAAACAATTCATTTGATTGGTCATTTCAGGAGTGGAAAGTTCTGTTCGTGATTCTAAGAGACTCTGTGCCAAGTTTGCCTTGCCCTGCGTTTGGAACCTAATTATCTGGCAGCTTGCCAAGCGAGATAAGGTGTGTTGATAAATATTCCTCTGAAAGACTGTTTGGATAAGACTTGCTGGCTGTGAATGAAAGGAATTCACAGTCGTGTAAATAAAAGGGGTTTTGCCAGGACTAAGACTACTTCTTGCTATTTATTATTATTATTATTAGTCATATTTCTATGCCGCCCACTCTCCAAGGACTCTGGGTGGCTTACACCAAAGACAGTATACTAAATAGCATATTGCCCCCTAACAATCTGGGTTCTCATTTTACCCACCTCGGAAAGATGGAAGGCTGAGTCAACCTTGAGCTGGTGAGATTTGATCCACTGATCTGCCGAACTAGCAGTCAGCTGCAGTAGCTGCAGTACTGCACTCTAACCACTGCACCACCTCGGCTCATTAAGGAAGCCTAGGTCAGAACAATTCCCACCCTCCCCTTACTTTCCACAAAAATTTAAAAACCTGGCTCTGAAATTGGCTTAGGGCTCTAATGGAAGACTTTCACATTGGAGTGGTGATGGTTAGATTAATAACAGATCCACCTCCTTTTCTTCTCATTCTACTCCTTCCCTCCCCATCTTTTAATTAGGGCTGAGTATTTATAGTACTTTATATATCTATCATTTTTGTATACTTTTATCTTTTTAATCCTGTAAGCTATCCATGGTTACCTTGTGGTAGAATGGGCGGCTCATAAATTTTACAAATAAATAAATAAATAGTTGTCAGCTAGAGGAAGCAGATTAACCAAAATGTAGAATGGTAAATACGATTAAAAGAGTTTGGTGCAGCCGTTTAGACATCAGGCTAGAAACTGTGAGTTCTGATCCTGCTTTGAACAAGAAGCCAGATGAGTGATCTTGGGCCAGACTATTTCTCTCAGCTCTAGGAAGGAGGCAATGGCAGATCAGTTTAAAGACACCTTCCCAAGAAAACTACAGGGGCCTATCCAGTGGTGAAATGTAAAATTTGTTACTACCGGTTCTGTGGGCATGGCTTGGTGGTGGGGGGAGTAATGTGATTGGGTGGGCATGGACAACTTTTTTTTTTTTTTACTTTTAAAAGCATTTTTTTCTACAACCTTAAGCGGTTGCAGAAAAAAATGCTTTTAGAAGCCTCTGACGATCAGGCAACTCAGCTGGGATCGCCAGAGGCTTTTAAAGGCATTTTTTCCCCTACAATGCTTTTAGAAGCTTCTAATGATCTCAGCTGAGCCACGTGATCATCAGAGACTTTTTTTTTTACTTTTAAAAGCATTTTTTCGGCCAAAGAGGTTGTAGAAAAAATGCTTTTAAAAGTTTAAAAAAAAAAGCCTCTGATGAACTCACGGCTCAACTGGGCATGAGGGGGAGGGCAGGGATTTTTGCTACCGGTTCTCCGAACCACCCGCCGCCATCACTACTGGATCGGGTGATCCGGTCCAAACCAGGAGCATTTCACCCCTGGTCCTATCCAAGCAGAGAATCAGACATAATTAAATTAAAGGGAAAATAAATGATGAATTTCCAAGGATATTATTGAAAGAAACAAAACTTCTATCCATTGGGGGCTTCCAAAATGAAGAAATTATACATGTTATCTCTACATGCAACATATATACATACAAACACACATAAACACAAACAAACAAAAATGTCTTTTCATTTTCTCATGTTATTTCTATTGGGTCCTTTAAAATGACTAGAAGTATAAGAAAATAACTCATTCCCAAAGGTAATGGTATTGAATTAAAATATTATTGGTTTAACAGAAACCCAATACCTGCACAAAATATGAAAATGGAGAGAGAGAGAGAGAGAGAGAGAGAGAGAGAGAGAGAGAGAGAGAGAGAGAGAGAGAGAGAATATGAATTTTTAAAAGCAGAAAATACTTGCTTTCTGTACTAAATGGAGATAAAAATTCAAAAGGAAATGAAGAGTTATTGAACCACAATGAAATAGTAACAGGCAATGGGAAAATGGATATGAATAATGGATAACGGTAATAGAAGCAACAACTAAAATATAGTTTCAGAAGAAGAAAATATATTTATCAAAAGATGTCTGACTGGATTATATCAAATGCCTATCTAATTTAGCTTTCTGTTCACACAACAGCCGAACAACTTCTGAATATAATAGCATCTCCTTCTAGTATTCCTTAGCCCAATGTTTTAAAATCTTGACAACTTTAAGATATGTGGACTTCATCTCCTAGAACTCCTCCTCCCCATTTTAAAGCTCCATGTCCTGTAGAGAGGGGGGGGGGAGGAGTCCATGTTCAGGAGGTGACATCAAATGATGTTGAGATGCAGAAGGAAGAGGAGAGATGAAGGAATGGAGGATGAAAGGCCTGCACATTAGTATACTTTTGATCATACAATCATTCACTTTTGCATTTCTAAGTCATACTTCAACTGTGATTTATAAGTGAGGCCTAGCAGATGCTTTAGGTTTCACGCTATAAGATTTTCAAATTCAGTCAAATCTATTCCTCCTTGGGGTTCCCCCCCCCAATTCTTTACATACTATGATACTTACTTGAGGCTTTTGAAATTAATCAGGTAGACTAAGCTACCGATGTTTGTGTCTCAAAAGGTTTCATCTTCATCTTATTAATAGTTAAGTCATGCAATCCTAATAAATTATTATCTCTTCGTGGGATGAATTTCTATGTGCTCATCTCTTCATAAAAGTAAATATCTAATATCAGAAAAATATCAGGGCATATTCTTGTGTATTTACATTCAATACATTGCTTATTATTATATAATGTCTTAGAAATTTTTTGTTTCTGTTTATTTCTGTTTGGATCAATCCTAAAATACTTATGCAGACCATTTCAATGTCCTGTCTCTTCCACAGATATTTGTTGTTGTTGTTGTTGTTGCTGCAAAGTTGTGTCCAACCCATTGCGACCCCATGGGCAACATTCCTCCAGGCATTCCTGTCCTCTACCATCCTCTGGAGTCCATTTAAGCTCACTCCTACTGCTTCAGTGACTCCATCCAGCTACCTCATTCTTTGTCATCCCCTTCTTCTTTTGCCGTCAACCTTTCCCAGCATTAGGCTCATCTCCAGTGAGTCCTTCCTTCTCATTGGGTGGCCAAAGTATTTGAGTTTCATCTTCAGGATCTGGCCTTCTAAAGAGCAGTCAGGGTTGATCTCCTCTAGGACTGACCGGTTTGATCGCCTTGCAGTCCAAGGGACTCGCAGGAGTCGTCTCCAGCACCAGAGTTCAAAGGCCTCAATTCTTTGGCACTCAGCCTTTCTTATGGTCCAACTTTCACAGACATACTGCAACTGGGAAAACCATAGCCTTGACTATATGCACTTTTGTTGGCAGGGTGATGCTTCTGCTCATATATCTCCACAGATATATGTATAGGCAATAAGGAAATAATTTGTAATCCATGTCAATCAATTGGTACAGTCATACAATTTCAAATGTGGACTCTTCAATCTGCCTTGCTCTTTCAAATCCTGTAAAAACTTTAATTTTACAAAATTTAATTCTTGAATTGATGACTATATAGTTCATTATCTCCGTAGGTCAGTTGCTTAGTGCCTTATTTTCAATATATACTGAAACTAGCAATAGCAATAGCACTTAGACTTATAATACCACTTCACAGTGCTTTATAGCCCTCTGTAAGCGGTTTACAGAGTCAGAATATTGCCCCCGACAATCCAGCTCCTCATTTTACCATATTGCAAACATTTGCGAAGAGAGAGTTGCCTTGATAAAATGTTCATTTGAATAATGGACATTCTTCCCAATCAGCATAATTTTATTCTCCCTCTCCCTAATTCTTTTTTTTTTAATCTGCAAATATCTATTTACAAATATAGAAAAATATAACAGTAATTATTTATAAGAATCCATATTATAATTCATATTTTGTATTTATTAAGAAAATCAAATTATCTATACTATCATTTTCACATGTCTAGAAATCAGTTTCTTCAGATCAATTACCTCTGTATTTTTATATAAAGTGGTTTGAGCATTTGAAGACCATTGCTGTTTTCCACTGGTTCAGTTGTGGAACATTTGCTATAGACGTGAAAAGTAAGGATATCTAATGACCCAGGGGTGGGTTCTACTTACCTTTACTACTGGTTCATCACAGGAGCACGCGCAGATCACCCATGATGATGTCGTAGTGGGTAGGCGGAGCCTCCCACCAGTTTTACTACCGGTTCTATAGAACCAGACCAAACCGGGAGCAACCCACCACTGAAATGACCATTTCATTTGGTGGAGGTGAGATTTGAATCAGGGACTTCCTGATTCACAGTTTAGGTTTGTGTTTATTGGGAACAGGTCTGGATCCTGAGAATTTTATCTACAAAAGTTAGCTTTTCTTCTCAGACCTTGCATCAGTAATCATGTAAAAGGAATCCATATGTATAAGGCTGCCAAGCATCTGGATTGAAACCATCAATTGAGACTTTGAAGACTCCACAGGGAATCTAAGAGTATAGTTGTCAGTTTATTTACGGTAGTTTGAAATTCAAAGGATGAAAATCTATGGATTAGAACAAGAGAAACCTCTTCCACTAGCATTTTGATTAATATTCTACTTTTTAGACAACTGACTGGTCTACTTTCCAAGTAGAGTCTATTTCTGGGAAAATTCAATCTCCAATACTGTTTTATTTTCTTTGTCTCACTTCCTTTCTCCAAAGGTAGGAAAATTTTTGGCTTTGTTCACACAACCATACTGTGGGTTGTTTGGTTTGGGCTTAGTTTGTGAACCATCATTTATGAGTGTAATGTTTTCTGAGCAAACAGTGGTAAAACTCCCAAAACATTGAAACTAGCCCTGGGAGAAATCAGTTTGAATTCATTAAATTAAAAATAAAATCAAATTAAAATCATAGCAAATGTGATTACTCTATTATATTAGAGATGGAAAATTAATAAAAAAAAATTCTAGGGAAAGCATTTTGGTAGCATCCCTAAGCCTCCAAATGTGCTGAGCATAAGAGTGGGTAAACTAGGATTCATGTCTTAGAATAATAGAATAACAGAGTTGGAAGGGATTTTTGGAAGTCTTCTTGCCCAACTCAAAAGGAAACCCTATAACATTTCAGACAAATGGTTGTCCAATCTCTTCTTAAAAACCTCCAGTGTTGGAATGTATTTAGTTGGAAGTACAGTGATGTATCTTGAGAACACAATCATATGTAGTTTGGGTTTATTTGTTTTAATTATGACTAGTATCTATCTAGTCATAATTAACTAGTAATTCCTTACTAGTATCTCTTCCCACTTATTACTATAACCATGTTGCTTGTATCTTTCAATTTATATTGTTTTTATTTGTTTCCTAGTACAATTTGATAGCTTATTAGTAACCTTGACTACCACTAAGTGTTGTATCTTTTTATTCTTGATGAATGTATTTTATTCTCCTTATGTACACTGAGAGCATATACACCAAAGACAAATTCCTTGTGTGTCCAATCATACTTGGCCAATAAAGAATTCTATTCTATTCTATTCTATTCTATTCTATTCTATTCTATTCTATTCTATTCTATTCTATTCTATTCTATTCAAAATATACATTAGTGTGATGTGTAATTTCAGTGTGAGTAGCAATAAGCTGTTTTCTGGAGACAGAATATAATTCAACATTCTCCACAGCAGCTTAGGTATTTTAACTCTAAAGCATTTCAAAAATGCAATGTCATTTTTTTGCTTTTTTTTATTTTTTTTATTTTTTTAAATCAGGATGAAGAAAGGAAAAATCTTAGATATGACAATAGAGAAATATGTACAAAATGGCTTGGCTGAAAACTCGATTTAGTTTCTGCTTACAAATGAAAGCAGAAAATGTGTTTCCAAGGCATTAAGAATAAAAAAATAAGAAACATATCATAATCCTAATGTATTATTATTCTAATGAGACTTAAATCCCACATTTTCAAATATTAAACTCTATTCAACCATTCTGTCAAATCTCTAAAAGCAAAGTGGAAATCAGCAAGAAGATTAATAATGAATTACATCAGTAGCTGTCTATTATTAATAAAGTGAGGGGGTTAATATGGTGTCAACTGAAATTCAGCTTTGGAGTTCACTACCATTAGATGTGATATGGTTACCACCTTGGTTGGCTTCAGAAAAGGGTTGAACCGATTCATGGAACTCATAGGGATATATTGCTATTATCCAATGATGTAAGAAATAGAATGGGAATGGGAATGGGAATCTATGGAATGGAATGGAATGGAATGGAATGGAATGGAATGGAATGGAATAGAATAGAATAGAATAGAATAGAATAGAATAGAATAGAATAGAATAGAATAGAATAGAATAGAATAGAATAGAATAGAATAGAATAATTTGGCCAAATGTGATTACACAGAGAGAGAATGGGGATTTTGAAGTAGAATTGAAATCTATCCCCAAAACTGTTTGCTCTATAATGAAGCATTCTTCCATTTCAGTAAACAATAGTTAATCATATTAGTGACACTGGCAATTTCTTGGCATGGAGTATGACCAGGGGTTCTGATAGGTTCTGGAGAACTGGTAGCAGAAATTTTGAGCACTTTGGAGAACTGGCAAATACCACTTCTGACTGGCTCCAGAATGGGGTGGGAATGGAGATTTTGCAATATCCTTCCCCCAGGAGTAGGGTGGGAATGGGGATTTTGCAGTATTCTTCCCCTGCCACACTCACCAAGCCACACCATGCCCACCAAGCCATGCCCACAGAACCGATGGTAAAAAAAAATTGGATTTCATCACTGAGTATGACTCCTGAAGATCATTAGCAGTGCTGTACATATAGATACACATGCACATACACACAGAGTTCATAGTTTAGAGGAAGGTTTTCTTCCGCTAAAAAGACTTATCTCTCTTTTCATCTATTCTAAAGTCACTTGGGATTTGTCTTTCCAATTTGTTTTGGCTGTGTTTTGAGCAGTTTTCATTGTTTGATTAATTAAAGTTGCTATTGGTGGTGTTTATTATTAATACATTGGTCCCTCAATACCTGACGTTAATTGGTTCCAGGAAGCACTATGAGTACTAAAAACTACAAGTGCCAAACAAAGCAGGTGACATCCCATTTGACCATTTGCTTTGACAGGAAGAACTTTCTGCCTGTCCTTTTTCTTATGTCAGCGACCTTCAAAGTGTGGCCAACTTCCTGCTGCCCTCAGCAGTCATCCCCCTCTTCCTTTTGCAGTGACCGTCCCAGCATGGCCAACTTCTTATCAGTTCCCCCTGCGGCCATCCCCCTCTTTCTTTTTCAGTGTGCTGAATACCAGAGGAGCAACGAGTACCAGGACAACATTTTTGCATCAAAATGAGGTGAGTTCCAAATTCAATGAGTTTTGGTGCAGTCAAATACCAAGGTACCACTGTATTATTTACTTTATTCATTAAACATGAAACTCAGCCAACTGAACATTCAAAAATGCATCACAAATGCCATTGACTGGTTGCTACCAGCATCCTAGGTATCAATCAAGTACCTTCTTAAGATATACGATGTTCCAAGTAGCGCAGTTATTTGCAGTTCCACTGATGTTATTGCAGGAAGCTGCAATTTGTTGATGTATCTTATAAAATTCTTGGACATGGTACCAAGTGCCCCAATGATAATGGGTATCACTGTTACATGTTTCATCCATAGCCATGTAGTTTCGATGGCCAGGTCGCCATATTTCATGATATTTTTCCAGTTCTTTTTCTTCGAATCTGGGGGTCTCCTGGTACCGCGATGTCAATAAATTGTACATTTCAGTTTTGGACAACTGTGATATCTGGCATGTTGTGTTCCAAATGACAATCTGTCTGTATTTGAAAGTCCCACAAGATCTTCACCTTCTCATTTTCTATAACTTTTTCCACTTTATATTCCCATGACTTTTTGGATACAGGTAAGTCGTATTTTTTACCTAATGAGCAGTGGGTTGTTGTTGTTATTGTTATTTAATCTTCAATTCAATTCATAGTCTGGGACTGGTAAAAAAATTCAACAGTATCATTGTTATTGTTATTATTGCATACTGCTCCGCAACTCTAAAGGTGGAATAGACATCCCTATTGGTGGGAATTGCAATTGTTAACTGCCGTTAACAACTGCAGTTGCTAAATTAGTATCACAGTTGCTAAGTGAATCTGGGTTCCCCATTGACTTTGCTGGTCAAAAGGTAGCAAATAGTGATCACATGACCCTGGGAAACTGCAACCATCATAAATACATGCATCTGAATTTTGATCATGTGATCATGGGGAGGTTGCAACAGTCATAAGTGTGAAAAATGGTCATAAGCCACTTTTTTCAGTGCTGTTATAACTTTGAACGGTCACTAAACAAATGGTTGTAAGTCGAGGACTACCTGTATAGTACTGTATTTGTATTGTCCTCGATAAAAGTAATGGCAAATTTTTTATCAGAAAATGTACAAATGTAAGAACTTTTTAAATGTTTGCAATTTCATGGTTTGTAAGCATTTTGTTAAAACTGCAAACTAATTTTATATTGGGGAATTAATCATTGAATCAGTTTAAGGAACAGGTTATATGGCAGTTTAATTATAGTATGGTTCAAGTAGGCATGAGATTAATTAGAACACTTACTTAAGTAGAAAATAAGAAAACATGGTGTCCCTTTGGTGTTTCATTCATATTCTCTCTCTCTCTCTCTCTCTCTCTCTCTCACATACACACACACACACACACACACACACACACACTAAAAGAAAAGAAAAGAAAGCAGAGAAAAGCAAAATATAATGAGGTTAGGCCATTTACTTTATAGTTGTTTCTTATTTCTAAGGTTTTTTTTTAACCGCACAATGACTTAAAAACGTAATAATAACTAAGAGTTTTCTGCAGTCAAATAGCAACAGAAAAGAAAGCTGAAGACGACATACTGCTCATATAATTATCTCCATGTTTTGGAATCTGATCCATCTCCCAGAAGAAAGTCAGCATGTGTATAGGTGGACCTGAATTGCTGGGGAGGATTAATGGACTGCCTTGGTTATTTAAGCAAATGCCTATGAGAAAATGGAATTTTGCATGGGAGCAACAGGTCTCTTAGCGTACCATGCAGATCAATAGGAAGACAATTTTGTTTCTTTTTATTGAATCAATGGCCTGAGAGACAAAGAAAACAAGATCAAGGTGAAATGTGCTGATTGGTCAGAAACAGGGGAACAACCGATGGAATATTTTTCTCCTGTAAAACAAGTCAATATAAATAGAAAACAATTCAATACCAAATGAGAGGAAACATTAATTTCAAAATGATTATATGAGAAAGAGTTTACCCTCCAACTGAATATAGAGAAGAATGATCCAAGGGGTTTAAGAGTGGTTAAGATGCAGACATAATTTGTCAAACACCGAATAAGACTGGGTTAAAGAGGAAAGTTGAAAATGACTTTTGGTTTTAAAAAGAGTTGTTTTTTTTTTTTTTTAATGTAACAGCAGAATCAGTTGTGGGTAGCTAGGACATAAGGATTTTGGACTTGGCATTTTCCTAATATTTTTTATGGAATTTGATGAACCACAATATGAAAAATTATTTCAAGGAAAATAGAACTATTTAGTAAGCAGGTAACCAAAAAGGTTTGTGTGTGTGTTGTAAATATTGTGTATGTAGCTGCAAAGACATCTCAGTAGCAATGGGTAGCATCTCTGGTTTCACACTCAATTAAATCAAAAGGGAAGACATCAGATAAGGAACCTACCCACAAAGATTGTTCAATAGCTGCCATCATTGCAAAGGGGCAGACTTGCCCTTGAAAAATTGTTAGAGAATTTATCCGTGTCTTGGAAAACATCTGAGAAAGAAATCCAACAGAGACTATACAGCATGGTTTTATTATTATATTTTTAGACGTTCTTAGTCCACAAGCTAACCACGTCAAAGGCGTGACAATAAAGGTAGGGAAAACACAGGAGGGTAAAAATATTTGGAGCATCATAGTTTCTCCTATTTGATATCAGTAAAATATCATTCATTGGCTATATTCATAAATCTTGCTAAGTTCCAGTCCATTTATTCAGGAAAGGCTCACTCATTATAAGCTTGCAATGGCTTAATGAATTTTCTGAATTTAAAAAAAACTGAAGACAGAGTTATGGAATATACACAGCTATTCTGAGACTTATATATGAATCTCTCCTAAAAGATAATTTCCATTCTATATTTATCTGCATTTTGAATGATTATAAATGCATTGCACTGATGTTATTCACCAAACACATTGTGAATACATATTCCAGCAACATTACACTTTTATATTTCCTTAAAGAACTATTTGCTTACTATACTCCCTTCATTTATTAATATTTTGGAACCACAACTGACAATGTTTAGATATTATTTAATATCTTGACAACAAACTATTGACACAGAACCAATTTCGTTGACATTTCTGCTGCAGACCCTGAATCTATTCAGCCTGAGTGCTGCAAAACGTGTTTGTAGAGTGTCTTTCATTATAGGAGATTGATTTGAACAAATCAATCACTAATTATGCACCTATCGCATAAAGTTGCTGTCAAGGCATCACATTAAGGATGTTGTTTTGCCTCCGTCTGGTTTGCAAATTAACTTCTAAAACTAACACATCACATCCATAGAGCTATTTTCATGGCTTTAAATGTTTAATATTTACAAATATTTAAATATATATATATATATATATTATCAAATCCTAAAACATTCAATTTTAAACTAGGCAAATTAGTGTGCATCTTCGTGTTCTAGGAATCTGGGGGTTTAATCTTGTCAAGGCTTGCTCAATTTTATTTCTCTGAGTAGGAGACATTTAGAGAGGAGAGCAAACAAGGTATGAAAGAAGGAGGTAATCAGCTTGCTATTGCAGCCTAAGAAATGATTAACAAGTCTGTTGACGTTTTGTCCTAGTAATAATGCATGGATTGATTGGAGAAAATGTGCCTGGCAAGAAATATGTGCCTAATACAAAACCTGACAATCCCTTTTCTTCTTTCGTAGCAAAATTAGACAGTAAGGCAGTAATAAATGCAGATGTGTCATCACAATGCCATGATTTTTCCCCCATTACAGTTCACTTAATTGGGTGCTGTAAGAAGTGGAGATGAGAAAACTTTCAAAGCAGGGAATGAGCATATATGTTTTGCTGTCCACTACTAACACATGATAGATTATCCGCAAGGAGGTTGACAAATCAACCCCAAAAGTCCTCTCCATGAGGTAGACAGTAATAAGATGGATGAGCCAAAGATCTGGCTCAATGATTTTTGTTTCAACATTACTGAATTACTAAAGAAATTACAGTTTTGCAGGATGGTTAGAAGACTAAATGATGGACCATGTTTTAAGAAAGAGAGGCAGCTGGATTCATTTAATATACTAAGCTAAATGAAAGAAAGGGACGCGGTGGCTCAGCGGCTAAGACACTAAGCTTGTCACTCGAAAGGTCGGCAGTTCAGTGGTTCGAATCCCTAGTGCCACGTAACAGGGTGAGCTCCCGTTGTTTGTCCCAGCTTCTGCCAACCTAGCAGTTCGAAAGCACATAAAAAATGCAAGTAGAAAAATAGAGACCACCTTTGGTGGGAAGGTAACAGCGCTCCATGCACCTTTGAAATTTAGTCATGCCAGCCACATGACCACGGAGACGTCTTCGGACAGTGCTGGCTCTTCGGCTTTGAAATGGTGATGAGCACCACCCCCTAGAGTCAGGAACAATACCACATATGTGCGAGGGAACCTTTTACCTTTACCTAAATGAAAGAAGCCACTTTAAGAAATAGTGTAAATTGTGTAAATCCATCTAGAATTCTTTCTCTTTTGTATCAGGCACTACAAGGAATCTGTCTACAAAGCTATGGCTAGCCTTCTAGTAGCTAAGTACTCATCACTATAAATGCAGGTAATCTTCAATTTACATTTGTTTAGTGACCATTTGAAGTTGCAACAGTACTGAAAGAAAAGTGATTTATGACCACTTTTCACACTTATGAACTTTGCAGCATCCCCATGGTCATGTGATCAAAATCAAAATGGATGCTTGGCAACTGGCTCATATTTAGGGTGGTTGCAATGTCCCAGGGTCACATGATCACTTTTTGGGATTTTATGACAAGCAAAGTCAATGGTTGAAGCCAGAGTCACTTAAAAACTGTGTTACTAACTTAACAATTGCAGGGATTTGCTTAACAACAGTGGCAAGAAAGGTTGTAAAATGGGGCAAAATTCACTTAACGTCTCGCTTAGGAACAGAAATTTTAGGTTCAATTGTGGTTGTAAGTCAAGGACTATCTATAACCAGTAGGGATGAGGGATCTGGCTTATGAGAGAAGAAGCAATCCAGAAGAATCCAGCAGCCCAGAAGAAAGTGTTTCAAAGAGATACCTCTTAATTAGGTCACTATAACCCTTATTCTTATCATTTTGAGATTCTTGTCAAGCCAAATATAACAGGGGATCACAGTAAGAAAAACTACAGTGAATTCCAGAAGATTTCTTCAATGCTAGTCTGGGGTAAAAGCACAATCCTGAAAAATTCCCACCACTCAATTAAGGAGGAGTTTCTGAATATTTTGTTTCCGTTGTCTCCAGTGGTGGAATTCAGTTGGTTCAAGCCGGTTCGGGTGAACCAGTAGTTAAATTACTGGCTGGCCCAACCCCTCCTTGCCCCTTCCAGGAGTCCCCACGCACCCCATTTTGACTGCCAGGTAAGTGCAGGAAGGCTTCCTAGGCCCAAATGGGGCACGGTGTGTGTGTGTGCGGTGCCCCCCTCAAGGCCTATTTCCGCTCCCAGGAGGCTGCAGGGAGGCCTACTAGGCCCAAAACGGGGGGCGGGGGCGGTACATCACCTCAGCGGCCCGTTTTTGCTTCCAGGGTGGTGCAGGCCAATTGCTGCCTGTCACTCCCCCTGGCCACGCCCACCATCATCACGCCCACTCAGCCGGTCATTAGGGCAGAGAACCAGTTGTTAAATTATTTGAATCCCACCACTGGTTGCCTCTCACAGTAGTACAGAAAAGGATCAGAGATCTCTCTCAACTACAGGACAAGTTCATGATAAGGATTAGATGCTGGATTGCCAAAATATAAACAAACAATCCTATTTTGTTAATTATAAAGGTTATTAGTATTTTCAAACTTTTTCTTTTATCTTCTTTGCTAAAGAATATGGCCAAATCTAACTGACATTTTCTAGGTTTCAAACTGCAAAGGGAATGTCCTTGCGTTCACCGCTTTTAAGTTTTTTCCCCCTCCCTTGTCAAGTTTCCGAAAGATGCCCTAATTAATTCATGCAAAACCAAAGAAACACAAAAAGTTAATCCTACTCCCAAATTTGATTGGCTGGAATGGACTACAATTATTGCAAAATACATCTCGTTGCCAATTTCAGCAAAACATAATTTCATTTGTCGCCTTCATTTATTTGGTATACATCTTCCATTAGCCATGACAAGGATTTGTGCCTTTAACAAGATGTGTTTGAATGAAGAAATTACTCTGATCTATTTATATTTCATATGAAGCAGCATGAATAAAATATCTAAAAACCTGGTGCACGATAGAGCCCAAATTGTTTAAAAAATTGGAAAAAATGTAGAAAAAGCAACCGCACCAAATGCTGATTTAGATATTCTAAAGGCAGAATCAATTCAATTCCCTCATTCCTTAAAGCTCCTCCAACTTTAACCTTCTCACATGCTCTAAATGTTGCGAGAAACTTATACTACAACCCAGTGGTGGAATTCAAATTTTTTTACTAGCAGTTCTGTGGGTGTGGCTTGGTGGGCATGGCAGGGGAAGGATACTGCAGAATCTCCATTCCCATCCACTCCAGGGGAAGGATACTGCAAAATCCCCATTCCCTCCCCACTTCTGGGGGAAAGATATTGTAAAATCTCCATTTCCACCCCACTCTGGGGCTAGCCAGAGGTAGTATTTGCTAGTTCTTTGAACTACTCAAAATTTCTGCTACCAGTTCTCCAGAACCTGTCAGAACCTGCTGAATAGCACCCCTGCTACAACCATTAATAGCAGCATTTTATGCGAAGAAATCTTAGTATGATTTTTTTGAAAAATTAATCTGGAGTTTGTCTCTGATTTGAAGGATTTTCAAACCACAGAAAACCCAATCTAAGTTTCCTGTCTGAAAACTAATGAAGGAAGCAGGAAAAGGAAGATACGAGAATATAACTACTTGCCAAATCAGGTGACCTTGAGCCAATCCCGCTCTCTCAGCCCTTGGAAACAATTTTCAAAATCTTGCTAAAAACACTCGTCCAGGTAGTTGCCAAGAGTCAATGCTAATTCAAAGGTCCACACATTTATATATAATCAAAAGTGTCTGTATAATGTAAGGACTATGGAGGTTCTCAATCATCCAAATCATGATTGTCCCAAAAGTACTTTTCAAAAGGCAACTGGACTTTCTTGGTTTTTATTGGAAAATGTTTTGCTTCTCATTCAAGTACTGAAGAAACTTCTTGGAAGAGAAATGGAGTAAGGAAGTAAGTACAGCAGTAAGGAATTCATGTGCACCAATTAAGGGCCTCCAGGGCATTTATTGTACCCCCCTACAAAGCCTTGCACAGAGTATACTTAATGTTGCAAGTGTGACCTAGGCTTCCTGAGTCATTAAAACACACAAGTAGTCCCAAAAACCTCTTTTATTGCAACAGCTGTAGGTTCATTCACAGCTGAGTCCCAATTAGTTGCAAAAAGTCCTTCAGGAGAAGTCCTTCAGGATAATCACCAACCTTTATCTCCCTTGACCCTCTGCCAAACACCTACTTGGCAAAGCCACACAGATTCCAGAATCAAACAGAGATGCCGACTGGGAACAGAATTAACAAAGTTGCTTTCCTGCAAAATGCACACATGCCTTTGCTCCTCTTTTAAGCCTTATGGGAGGAGCCAATCATCTCCAGGACTTACTCCCAAGTCATCCCTTTAGTTTTAACTGTGCTTGCCTTTTGGCAGCCCTGAGCATGCACGCACTGGGAACAGGCTCCCCCTGTTCCTCTGTCCTGCTGATATCTGACTCTGGAGGCTCCAGAGTCCACACATAATTCCCAGATGGCCCTGGCCCCATCTCTGCCTCCAACGCAGAGCCCTTGTCTGAGCCTTCCCCAGACTTCATGACTGGCCCATGTTCCTTCCCAGACTCCTCACTGTCCGACTCTGCTGCCAGCTCCGCAGGCTGCTGGCGGACCACAACAGCAAGCAAAATGCGACAGAATAAATGATTAAAAATATAACTATAGAGTAATCCAATTAACTGAGTTTTTTTTTAACTTTAATTCAACTTTCTTGAAAGGAAAGCCAACTAAGCTTTTAGTTTGGTCCTGTAGCCTGTTCCTGGGACAGCAGTCAATTGCATCCATTGCAGCCTTCAGCTCACAAAAAAGTGCTGTGCTAAAGTTTCCTCAACACCGTTATCCCTGCACAAACAGCAGTTTTCATTGTCCCAATGGCAGATGGGGAAGATTGGAGAAAGGCAATGGATGGGAAGATGTTCAAGGCAGACAAGGGGGACCCCTAAGGCTTGCTTCTTCAACTGCCTCTCAAATATCAAAAGCCCGCTATAAGGCTGAGCTAGCAATGACTTGCTTCATAAAGTTTTGCTTAAACACATTTGTGGAAGAATTAATGGATGGAACACAGTTTGATATATCTTGCATGCCTTGAAGGAAACGTAATGGAAAGTTTCCCATTGCTAGCATTCAGCATCTTCTATTCATCTCTACCTCTTTGCAGATTCTCTAATAGATAGCCATTTTCTATTAAATGGCCACCTTTAAATAAAAGGTAACATTTTTGTTCTGCCTTCAAAGATCAGTGCTACATCAGAGTCTCCACCTTTGGTACTGCATTTGTAGCACATCACAGATTACAAGACGGGTAATTGTTCTTCCTGTTACGTTAGTTCAAAAATATTGGGAAGTGCAGCCTGCCTAATTTTTTATTCCAGAATTATTTTATCCCAACATTCAAAAGAAACATTGCATGCTCATTAAAACAAAAATAAGCATGCAGGTGCCTCTTAACTAATTAATGGAATGAGATGCAATACAGAATGACACACTAAATCCAGGTGTGGATGGAGGAAAAATCCCTGTAATCAAATTATACAACTATGTAAACATGGCAATCAACAATGCCGAAAAGTATGGGACTTGCTATCTACTGTTAGTGTTGAAAAATATTGCATTGTTATTAGAGTTCCAACCAAGGCCAGAATGTCATATGAAATTTTCATAATCTTAGATACAAATAGAATATATTGTTTTTATGTTTATGTGGTTGTATTTATGAGACATCAGTTTTAGGATTTGATATTATGCATTGGTTTTTTAGTTATGCTGTGCCTTCTGCATACAGATTAACAAGATGTTCCTCCTTCTTATGACTATTTTTTTAAACATATGATGGCAACAGGATAACTATTATAATAGACAGCAATGTTGTTTTTTATCTGTCAAGGACCACATATAAAATTTTGGACTGACAAAGGTTACAATCAGCATGGCCATATTGTCCAACTGGGTTCAATCTGGTCATTGCACATTTTCTGAATAAAATGACATTAAACCTTTTTTTCCCCTACCTTAAAAAAGTAAGAAACTTAGTTTTAACAGGCATGACTGGATGGGACTTTCATGAAAACATCAGTAACCACTTCTAGCCCTGGACCCACAAATAGTCTATCTCTGCACTTATCAGGTGTCAAAGCTTCAATCTGAAACTCAACAACCTGTTTGTCAGTGGATAAAATGAATATCAGTGATGTCATGATTTGGAGCCAATGACATCATGTGAATGCCACAATGATGTATCTGTGTTTTAACATCTGAGTCACGTAAGAAAGATTTGGCACTCACATGATGTTAAAACCCCAATCCACTGGTGGATTTCAAATTTTTTTACTACTAGTTCTGTGGGCATGGTTTGGTGGGCATGGCTTGGTGGGTGTGGCAGGGGAAGGATACTGCAAATCTCCATTCCCACCGCATTCTGGGGCCAGCCAGAGGTGGTATTTGCCGGTTCTCCGAACTATTCAAAATTTCTGCTATTGGTTCTCCAGAACCTGCTGAATAGCACCCCTGCTCCAGTCGTTCAACCCATCTCACCCCACCCCACTGTCATCCATGGTCTCATTTAGAAGTTCTTCTTCAACTTCACAGCTTAGCATCCCAACTTTCAATTGCCTTCTGCAAACCATCCAAATGAGAAAGCTCTGATTCATTCTTCTAGGGAACTCCTCAGACCAGTCTCTGTTAATAGATGGAATCTATTCTTCTGGAATGGCTCAGAGGCAGGTCCTGGTACAAATTTATAAGGTGAGGATTTTGCCTCTCTTTTTAATTGTTACGACTTAGAAACAGAATGCTGCTCACCGCAAATGCCCATAGTGCCCACAGCACTATCTTTAATTTGAGCAATTCTGCTGATAGGTGCTAATGAGGGTTATTTGTATAAACAAGCCTGCATTTGAGAACATTTCACAAATAAAATTGAGGAAAACAAATCTCATCCAATGCAGAGCAAATGAAGTTTTTTGTCCCTTTCCTTTTCCTACAATCCTTTTTAAATCTGATCTTTAAGCCTTTGCAAATCTTAAGGTGTTAATTTGTTTCTGTAAAATCCCCTATTTCCATCCAATTCCACAAAGGGCTTCCCTTCATATACCTGTCCATGCTGGGACTAGTGCCAGGGATCATAGCAGGAGTGGAGGTGGATTGCATGTAGTCTATCAGCTGAAATTATTGGATAATCCTGGATACCAATTGGTGTATATAACCCCCAATTTCTACATAAGATAGATAGATAGATAGATAGATAGATAGATAGATAGATAGATAGATAGATAGATAGATAGAATTCTTTATTGGCCAAGTGTGATTGGACACACAAGGAATTTGTCTTTGGTGCATATGGTCTCAGTGTATATAACAAGACAAGATACACTTGTCAAGAATCACAAGGCACAACACCCAGTGACAGTCATGCGGTGCAATAAGCAATCAAATCATACTAGGAAACAATCAAAATCAATATAAATCGCAAGGATATATGCAACAAAGTTACAGTCATGCAGTCACAAGTGGGAGAAGATGGATGACAGGAATGATGAGAAGACCAATAGCAATAGTAATGCAGCCTAATGTGAATAGTTTGACAGTGTTGATGGAATTATTTGTTTAGCAGAGTGATGGCGTTCGGGAAAACACTGTTCTTGTGTCTAGTACACAGATGTGAAAGACAATATTGTTTAACTTTTTCAAACTCTAAGTAAAAAAAAAAAGTAGGGATTCCTGATAATTTCTTTATTATGAAGAACAGCAAACAATTTTGAATACCACATTTTCGTCCACAGGCCAGGTGGCTCTGAACTAGCATCCTTTCAACCATTACTATTGATTTTGGGTTAAACGAATCTAGCGACTTTGAGTGAAGTAGCTGGTGATTTTAAAGGGGAGCAATGGAAATATAATTCAACATCAGAACCAGTGCTGGGCTGCTACTGGTTCGCCCCAGATTGGGCGAACTGGTAGTGGTGGCAGGAGGCTCTGCCCATCCGCCTGGATGCTTCTGCGCATGCGCAGAAGTGTCACGTGTGTGTGTGAGTGTGTGCACACCCACGAGTGAACCAGTAGCGACAGGTTTTTAAACCCACCCCTGCATCATAACCAGTGGTGGGTTTCCCCTGGTTCAGACCGGTTCTATAGAACCAGTAGTAAAACTGGTGGGAGGCTCCGCCCACTGACCCTGACATCATCAGAAGCAATCTGTGCATGTGCAGAAGCTTCTGCGTATGTGCAGAAGGCACGTGTGCGAACTGTTGCGAACTGGTAGCAAAGGTAAGTAGAACTCACCCCTGATCAGAACATGTCACAATGTTGGGGATAAGCCTTAGAGAAGGACTGTTGCCTTTATTTCCTGGTTGAACACTTCAACAAGCAAATTAAGTGATAAGAAGGCTTTCAAGTTTTAGAATTCTTTCTGGCAAATTAGAATAGAAAAAGAGAATTAAGAAACACCTCAAGAATGAGTTGTATACTTAATGGCTTCTCTGTTCACACCACTGTTTAAATAGCAACAGAGTTTATGATTAATAAAGAGCTGGATTTCAATTGCAGATCTTCTGTTAAAAACTCAGAATAATTTATAAATGCAACCTATGCAGTTGGAAGTACCACATAATGCAATTAAACTTGCTTCTTCTTTTTTTCTTTCCCATTTCTTTTCTTTTTTCACACCCTTTTTTTCTTTTGCGCTTATTTTTTTTAAAATAAAGTTCTTAATAAAATGATTTGGGGAAAAGAAAATAAAACTAGGTTGAAGTACAAAATTTGAGGAGAGTGAAATATTTTTTTAAAATGAAATAAAAATGACTTTAAAATTAAACATTCTGACTACAAATCAGCACAAGCAGTTGGCAATTCTGTTACCAGCTCTGATTCATCTCTGTTTTTGAACAACTTTGCTTTCTAACCTCATTCCAGAGAAATACTCCCATTAGTTGAAAAGGATTTACAAGAACAGGAGGAGAAGCCATACAAATGAATAAGTTCAAAAGAAGGAAAAGCAAAAATGAGAAGCCATAAGTTCACATTCGATGAGACAGAATATAAACAACCACTTCTGTTGCCCTCATTTGTTATGTTCAATGAATATTGATTAGCAATTATCCACAGCTACACTAGAAGTTAAGATATATTACAAGAATAAGTACAACATGGGGTATCTGATGAGAACTTCTTATAGATTTGTCTGCATGGGATTAGATAGAAAATGACATCAACACTCCTGCCAGCTGCTTTATTTCTCCTCCTGTGCAAACTAATCAATAAGAAGTTTGCATCACAGATGTATCTCTTTCCATCTATCGTCCCACTGGTTGCATCCAATTATGTTTCCACTGGTTGCATCCAGTTAGGTCAAATGCTACAATAGACAACCATTTCCTGAAAATCAGTCTCTCTTGCTCCTTTACATGTGATGCTTACAGATAGCATATAGATAGCCCTCGACGTACAACCACAATTGAGCCCAAAATTTCTGTTCCTAAGTGAAATATTTGTTAGGTGAGTTTATCCCATTTTACAACCTCTCTTGCCACAGTTGTTAAGTGAATCGCTGTAGTTGTTAAATTAAATCTGGCTTCCCCATTGGCTTGTCAGAAAGTCACAAAAAGTGATCATGTGATTCCAGGACACTGCAACATGTCATAAATAGGAAACAATTGCCATGCATCTGAATTTTGATCGTATGATCGTAGGGATGCTACAATGATCGTAAGTGTGAAAACTGGTCATAAATGCATTTTTTTTCAAGGCTGTTGTAATTGCAAACGGTCACTAAATGAATTGTTGTAAGTCAAGGGCTACCCGTATAGCCAATGGCCTTTCTAGCAGTTTCTGTACATCTCCATACATCTCCAAGTTTATTCTAACTTTCATTCTAACTTCTGTCTAATCATCTTCACTAAGCAATTTTTAAGAGGCGAATTTTTAGGCAAGCTGAAAATCAATCTGTTCGAACTCAATAGGAGTTACCTCTAAATAGACATAGATAAGATTACAATACTAAGGGCATATTTGAAGTATTCAGCATTCAACAAAGCAGCTGCAAATAATAAGACTACTGCTGTGAAATCTGAAAGAATAACAACAATAACAATTGATAACTGTTTGAGCATCCTTATAATTAATGTAAGGAAAACACATATTATCAATCTTCTACCATCTCCCCCAAAATCTTACCCAATCATCTTCTCTCAAATCCTTTGTTGATTAAAAAAAAGTGTAAAAACTATAAATATTTCTGATAAATGCTTCAGAAGCCATGTATTAAACAGTTGGATATGATGTCAAAATCTTTCCAAGGTAGTCATATAAAAGCTACCAACATATGGTAAATTCAATAATTCCATGATCATCATGAACTTCAGGTAAGGAAAATTGGCAATTTTCTTTATTCTTTAAACAGTTCAGATAAGGGTAATTTGCAAGAATAAAGTGATTTCACTTCAGTTGCTCTCAGATTCAAACTCTGTAAATGGAAATATTAAGCAAATGCAATTGGTTCTTGACTCTCTTTTTCACTTACAGACTAATAATGTTAAATATATGAAAGGTACCAATGGGAAGTTCTACTCTAGGGAAATCTAGAAAATTTCAAGTGGGCCCTCTAAAAGTTACAAAGTGGCAGGGCACAATGCTTCTTTCTGTCTAACTGTGATGTTTTCATTCTAAGAATTTATTATCCTGATTTTTCCATGTATAAAAATGGTTAAAGCCATTTAGAGAGCCTCAGTGGCATAGTGGTTAGAATGCAGTACTGCAGAATACTTCTGCTGACTTCTGGCTGCCTGCAATTTGGCAGTTCAAATCTCACCAGGCTCAAGGTTGACTCAGCCTTCCTTCTGAGGTGGGTAAAATGAGGACCCAGATTGTTGGGGACAATATGCTGACCCTGTAAACTGCTTAGAGAGGGCTGTAATAAGCACTGTGAAGCAGTATATAAGTCTAAGCACTTTTGCTATTGCTAAAGCCATTTCAAATATTAACTCTAAAACTGCTAACATGTTTCAAAAGATTAAACATGCTTCACCTGAACAATCACAAGAACAATATGCAAAGGTCTTATAGAAACCCCATTCTGTCAACCATCTTTGAAACTTCAGGGTTGCCACAAGGCAGAAGAAGAAATGGGGGGGGCGGCGGGAAGGGGAATAGATAGCTGGGGTTGTAGTCAAAACAAAAAGTTTTCCTGTGGGAACCAAGGACATTCCAACAGGTGCTGGGGAGAGGAGGAGTGGAGTGACTAAGCAACTGGCTAGCACCTCCATTGGACAATATGACTGATGACTTGGGAAAAGAGGAAACGTTCACTTTTTTAATTAGGTGAAAACCGTGGGAACTTTCAGAGTCGGTTTTCACCAGTTGTGCCAATATGATGTATCCAATAAATTGTTCTTTGAGGAATCAACCTGCCTTGGAGTTCTGCTTTTTATGGGCGCATTTACTGACTCATTCATTATAACAATGAAGATTTAAAAAGTAAGTTCTCCCTCAAATTCAGCTTTACTTCTGGTAATATCATCATCATCATCTCCTTTTTTTTGTAACTCCCGTTACAAAACTTTTGTAACTTTGCAGCCCTTGTAATCATCCAAGCATTAATTACAAGGCTTAATTCAATCTAGTTTCCAAGCCTAGCAAAAGTTGGTCAAGTGGCACCATCTATTAGGTTTACTGATGTCAATCCTAAACAAAGAAGAAGAAAATTTAGCTCTAGAATGAACCTATTTCCATGAACTGTCATAGTTAGGAAGTAACAGTCGCTCCTATTCTCTCCAGGAAATGCAATGTCATGTAAAATAAACTGTTATTTAATAAAGTCTTGTCTAATTGCTAGTTTTCAACATCCCAGTTCTTTGAATGGCTGGAAGCAAGCATTTAACCACCTGTATCTGCACACTGTTTATGATAAATTTTGCCTTGATGCTTGGCAGGAAGAGCATACATAATGCATTTATATTCAGGCTTCCCTCCAGACAGATGGAGGTGATATACTTGTGTTTTTTTTCCCCTCACATGACACTTCTATGAGGTTGGTTAACTGGGAAATTACAGACAGCCAAATGTGAGAAGGTGCAACAGTTAAGCCCATCTTAATACTTCCAAATCCCCCTGAACATTGTTGTCCCATATTTTCAACTAAGAACCAGGCCTTCAGACCTACCAACCAGATGTAAACTTGTCTCCCTTCTACTTATTCAATATGGTCAGAAAATGATTAAAAACAAATATCTCTACAAGTTGGAAGAGACGATTGCATGGTTACTTCTCTTTCACCTCAGTTTAGCCATGAAGTTATATGACTGACATTCAGCAGCAAAGCAGCAAATGGGGAAGCCAATATTTTCTATTAAATTTTCTATTTTTTTTTAAAGTTCAAGTGGAGACTTTCTCTCTAGATAATTAAAAAAAACATTTGTGAGAAAATCTTAGTCCTGCCCATTTCAATGATAAGCTATTGTACATTCTCCAGGTCTTCCATTCTTCACTAACTCTAGATAATTAGTTTATATTACAGTAGCACCTCAATGTTTGACTGCTTCAAAACTCATCAAATTTGGTACTTGATGCATTTTGAAAATGTTGAAAATGTTATCCCAGTGCTCAGCATTTATTTAGTACTTGATGTACTGTGATAGGAAGAAGGAGAGATGGCTGTGGAGAATGGACAGGAGGTTGGCCATGCTGGGAAGGTCACTACAAAAGGAGGGGTATGGCCACAGAGGATAGAAAGGAAGTCGGCCATGCTGAGAAGCTCACTGACATAGGAAAAGGGACAAACAAAGTTATTCTCAACCAAAAGAAAGGGTCATATGTTAAGTCACATGATTTGTTTGGCTCTTGTCCTTTTTAGTACTTGTCACATCTCCTGTAACCAATTAATGATATGTACTGAAATACCATTGCAATGCCCGCTATTTGTTTTTAAGCTAAACACTCCAATTTATGAGTAGTTCCTCCAAGGTAACCATTCTTTTTTTTTTTAACTTTATTGAAAAGACAGTGCCATGTCAAGATAACAATGCAAATAAGGCAGGGCCAGAGAGAAATCAATGGTAAATCTTAACATACAAGCTACTAACTATAACTGTACTATGTTAAGAGTAATTACAGTAATACAACTAAAAAAAGAGAAAAGAATACTTCAACTAAATTTCTACTTATATTAGCTTATTTACAAATTTTTCCGTATTATATCCATAGTTTTATACATCTTTGTTGTCCACACTAACAATTATTAACATTCATAAACTTCCCTCTCATTTCTACTTCTTGTCTCTATCCATTCATAAAATTTATTCCACGTCCTATAATATTTCAAGTCTACTTTATCTTTAATTTTTAAAGTTAAACTGTCCATTTCAGCACAATCCCAAATTTTCCTAATTATGTCATCATCCAATGGAGTGTTCGCATTTTTCCAATATTTAGCATATGTAATTCTAGCTGCCGTCAATATATGTAACACTAAGAATAGAATAGAATAGAATAGAATAGAATAGAATAGAATAGAATAGAATAGAATAGAATAGAATAGAATAGAATAGAATAGAATAGAACAGAATAGAATTCTTTTTTGGCCAAGTGTGATTGGACACACAAGGAATTTGTCTTGGTGCATATGTTCTCGGAGTACATAAAAGTTACATTTGTCAAGAATAGAATAGAATAGAATAGAATAGAATAGAATAGAATAGAATAGAATAGGATAGGATAGGATAGGATAGGATAGGATAGAATAGAATAGAATAGAATAGAATAGAATAGAATAGAATAGAATAGAATAGAATAGAATAGAATAGAATAGAATTCTTTTTTCATCATAAGGTACAATACTTAATGATTCATAGGGAACAAAAAAGCAATCAAATCATATTAGGAAACAGACAATATAAATCTTAAGGAGAAGATAGAAGTGAGAGGAACGATGAGAAGATTAATAGTAATGCAGACTTAATAACTAGTAAATGATATTGTAACTAAGTAACTAAGTAAATGATATTGAGTTCAAACCAGAAACGTGCCTTTTAGGTATACTGTCGGAAAGTTATGACAAAGCAACTACGGTAATCATTCTATTCGTTATATATATATAACTGTATGTTTTGAATCACAATTACATAGACTCCACAAATCTGCTACAGATAGTCCTTGACTTATATCCATTTGTTCAATGATCATTTGAAGTTATAATGGCACTGAAAAAAAATGACATAGAGCTGGTATTTGAACTTATGACTTTTGTAGCATCCCTATAATCACGTGATCAAAATTCAGGCACTTGGCAATGACACCTAACCTTCCCAGCTGGCTTCCAACAAGCAAAGTCAATGAGGGAAGTCAGATTTCCTTAAATGATTCACTTAACAACCATGACAAAAGAGGTCGTAAGTTAAAGCATGACCACTTAACAACTGCCTTGTTTAGCAATGGAAATTCTGGTTCCAGTTGTGATCATAAGTCAAGAACTACCTATAATTTGTTATATGGGTCCAGTCGGAGATAATGGCTATATTTAGACCCCATTGTATATCTGAGATAACCTTTCATTCAGGCTGCAGTTATTCTTTTTCTCTGTTTTCTTCAGCATCAATAGTTTGTGCAGCTATAGCTTAAAAAAAAAAATCAGAATTCACTTCCTGGAATTAGAATTTCTAATGTCTTTGTGATGTTCCGAGCACAGCAGGAGAAAGTTTTAAGTACAGCATGTTTGAAATTCAGATTTCTTGCTGAATTTGGCTTTATTTGCATGCCTTTCCACCTCCTCTGTTTCCATGGGGGGAAAGTCTGTAAGACAGCTAAGGAAATGCTTTTTTTGCTTTGATCATTAAAGAACATGAGCTTTAGTCCACTGAGTCAATAGAAAGGCAATCTATTATACTTTCCTGGGGTCTAGGAAAATACTGTTCTGGTAAAGCTTGCTAAGAGAGAACTAGCAAGCTATAAAGGGTGGCTGAAATTTAGGCTGGAGATGCTTCATTAAAATAAGAACTCTCTGGAGAGCCAGCAACTTTATGTCAGTGAAAAAGTTTGAGACTTCAATGGAAGCCATAAGAGCATGTAATCACTGTATCTTCAAAATAGGAAAGTGATCAGAAATTAATTGGAAGTATCTAAACCAGATGTATTAACAACCTTGGAGATGGAGAAATAGAAGTAAACAACGAACAGCAGCTGTATGAACCAAAATGTCGAGATTTTAATTAAACCTGGATGAAACAAGCTCTTAGAATATTCTTCCCCAATTATCTCCAGTGAACTTACATTCAAATGACATGTTATACACTTATTGTGCCAAATTGTTAAGGCCACTGATTTCTGGAAGTGATTGCTTCTTCTATAAACATGGGTTATAATGGCAGAAAAAGAAAAAAAAAAAGTCAGATCAGAATTCAGAAATAGGTTGGGGCAAATTATGGCGGACAAAGGACTTACCAGATCCAAGGATCATTGGAAAGCTTTGCACTAGCCATTTGTTGACCATCAGCTACAATGCAATATATTTAATTGACTTTTAAAGCCCTGAATAGATTAGATCGTGATTACTGAGGGATTAGTCCAGGTATAACATTTTGAGTTGCATGTCTGCCCTACAGCACGGTTTGCTTTGGTTTGTTTTATTATTTCCTTTGTACTTGATCCTATTAAGCCTGGTTAGTCATCCAGAGTCACCTGGAAAGTAGGCAACAAATACTTCAAGTATGGTTCTCCTGCTATGAACCTGCCCAGTTACTTAGTTCAGTAGTAGAGGCCCTTCTGAAGATAGCAATAGCACTTAGACTTATATACTGTTTCACAGTGCTTTCCAGCCCTCTAAATGGTTTACAGAGTCAGCCTCTTGCCCCCAATAATTTGAGTTCTCATTTTACCCACCTCAGAAGGATGGAAGGCTGAGTCAACCTTGAGCCTGGTGAGATTCAAACTGCCAAATTGCAGGCAGCCAGCAGTCAGCAGAAGTAGCCTACAGTACTGCATTCTAACCACTGCGCCACTGTGGCTCTTGATGTCCTGGTATCCAGGAAAAAGCGTTTCAGGTTATTGGAATTGCATTTTGTTCCTACTCTAGCAAAAAGCATTCCTCTTTCACAAACTGTTTAATTGTTCCCTTAGTGATTGCATTTAATTTCATTTTTGCTTTTGTGTTACTTTTATTAAGTTTTATATTGTGCATTTGAAAAAGAATAGTTAACTGCTTCGAAGATTGGTATAAGCAGAACACTATAGTGTACATTCACTACTGAATACATAAAATAGGATCATACAAAATAGAAATAGAAAAAATAAATAGAAAAAAATATCAAGGATGTAGTTGAGCTTTGGTGCCCTTATTAGATACTAGTGTTGTATAAAACTTTTGAATGTGAACAATAGACTGAATCACGTGTATTCAATCTGTTAGAGGCATCTTAAAACCATATCAGTCTGATGATTGAAATCAACCATTCAAACTGAATCAATGTACACTCATGGATGATATTTCAAATTATATCAACTTGAGAAACTGGATCAGGCTCACAATTCAAACCAGATTTTGGCTGATTTGCATCCCCCCCACCTTCCTATTACAATGGTTGTTTAACTTAAGTAGCATTTAACCTAGTTAAAGTCTGTGTTCTGCTACACCTTAAATAAAAGAAACGCTCACATTTCTTACTCAGAAAAGAGTTGCTATGTGAATGATTTCAAACACTTTTTTATGCTTTCGTGCAGAAAAAAAGTCCTCAAGGAAATCAATGGCTTTCTAAACACAGATGAGAAATTGCTGTCTGAAATGTGGTACTATAAAACAGGCTCCAATGTTCCTATATAATTGCAAGCCCAGTGATGTCAGTCAAGTTAGTACAAACCAGTTAAAGGTTAAAATGTTAAGCTTATTAGCAGAATGTAGATGAAATAACAGCTAAAAGCTATTTCCCTTCATGTAAAACCTGCTGGCTCCAGGTTACAGTTTAATAAGCCCTAAGTATATCAGGTAATTGGAGGGGAGAGGGACGGAGAGAGTGGATGAAAATAAAGTTGCTTTAGGCAGAAGGGAGACAGCCAGCTCAGAAACATATATGTACAAGACTCAAACTATATATCTGATGAGAAAGGGAAAGAATAGGAGAACTCTTTAAATCACTAAGGTGGAAGATTGTCTCTCTCTGTCAGAAGAAAGACTACTCGTGTGCACAAGACAAAGGAGAAAAAGCAATAAGGGTTTATGCAAAGCAGTCAGATGCACTGATTGCAATTTAGGCAATCAAAAGAAAATCTGGCATGTTTCATTAGTTAGGAGGCTATTGAGTAGAATCAACTGAAAATACATGATGGTTTTGGAGGAGAAACAGATTAGAGTACCAAATCATGTAAAATCTGATTCAGAGGTATGATGAAATGAAACATCCATATTGTCAGGGTTCCGACAGATGCCCTAATTAATTCATGAGCCTCCAGCCAAGTTTCAAAAGAAATCCAGTTATTTATTAGGAGCAACATGTCGGCATATACCCAAGCAGAGTCAACTCTGCCCCACATAATTTACATCCCAACTATGACCCTGTTTTCCCCCTCCTCCCAGGGTGTGTGATAAATCACATTCTCCAATGGAGCACTTTTGTGGGCTGTAGAGAACACGCCTCTCCTGCTGACTCTGATAACCTAGGATGCAGCCTTGAGAAACTTATATATGGAATGTGCTTCTGGTTGCTGCCATGTTGCTCCGTCAGTTTTTCCCCCTCCTGCCTATGGCAACTCGAGACTAGGCCAGGAATGTTTTACGAGTTGACACATATCTATTACTCGGAAAGCTTAAGACAAATTGGATTCCATATATCCTTCTGATAGATTCCATATTGATCATAGAACTTCCATACAGACTATATATATATACAAACTGTACAAAACAGATTATAAGCAGTGTAATCCTCTATGGTAAGAACACATAAATTGAAACCAATTTAACTAATTGATTTTCATCATCAAGCCAACTTGATTAAAATTATCCATTTTGATTTCATTCAGAATCAAATTGTTGAATCAATCTGAAGTATAAAATGGTGTGTAGGCAGGTACAAGCATCCTTCTACTGCAAATCAAATTGACTCCTGCATTCAATTTAATTCACAAATTTGAATTGGTAATCTGATTCAGAAAGTCAGTTTAATTATTCAAGTGGTTTTTGAAACCAATCTTTGAATGAAATATTTGTATATCATTACTGTTGCATTTCAAGCCACTTTTTCCGCAAGTTTGTTGGTCAACTTTTTTCCCAACTGAAGTTAAAACTAGAAACCTCATATGAAATTATTCAAGTGTGGTTCTTGATAGGCTAATTTTATTTACAGGTATTAGGAAAGCTGTTGATGAAGAAATCCAGCAACTGCTGAATGTAAGATGCAAATGAGAGAAATATCAAAAATCCATAACATATCACAAATAGAATGCCAGCACTGTCCTTTGGTTGAGGTCTTTTTTTAAATTATTATTATTATCAACACTCAGAAGAGGAACTGCTGAAACAAGATACAGTAGGTCTTTCTATTTAATCTCTGGAACTGCAAAGTAATCCACTTCCCAGTCTGTAATTGATGTGGCTTCTTCCCCCTGTATACATCCTTTTTAGTACGTTAAATCCAGAACAAGCACCAAATGGCATTCAAATTCTTAAGATTCCTTGCAGAAAAATATTGGAGAAGAAACTGTTTCATGGCTTGTTGTGCTTCTGGAAACATCTGCATTATTAAAATCTTGCCAACAGCTGTTTCTTGCACATAACAGCAATACTGTTTAACTAAAAATGTAAGTTATACATTGAATAAATAGTAAGGTGTTGGGTTTAAGGGAATGGCTTTGCTATTAGTGTATCACAGCTAATTTTTAGCTACAGTTTCCACCCAAATATGATGGAAAATAAAATATTTGTAAAGTGAAGTCAACATCTGGACTTTTAAAACTTACTCAATTTTAAAGAAAAAGATGGATATACTGTAGATGTTTAGAAGAAATCCACAGCTATAATGGATGGTTATCATTTCTTCTCAACTGAGAAAGTACAATTTAGCAATTCGTTCAAGCACATCTAATTGAACAGCTACCTTTAGATTATGAATGTGCACTGCGGAGAGCTCCACACCTTTCCACAAAGAGCAGAAAATATCAAAAGCATACCAAATTTATAAATATTGCTTTAGATAGCCAAAGGATTGTTTAAAGTACAGAGAAGTTCTCTTCTCCTGAGATTTGATACACAGTTGATGTCAACTTTTGATACTACAGACGTTCATTGAAAACCAGCTTCAAGGAAAATACTTGTGGGAGAAAGCTTATAAGAAATATAAACTATAAGAAATATTATGAGAAGATGAAAAGTTCACAGGGTGGGAAACACGAGTAAAGTTTCTTACGGGAACTACATACACATTCCTAAGTCAATGAAGAAGAAAATGTGGGAAACTTAGTTAAGCAAATAATAGCTGAAGTAGTATGAGAGCTGAGCAAAATAATTCCAAGTGGCCATCTTAACTCTAACCTGCTGGATTGTTTTTTTTTTTATTATCATTATCATTATTTTATTTTATAAGCTGGCCAACTCCCAAACCGTGGGTGGCTTATAACTAGAACACCAAAATATAGAACATGCAACCAACTGGAAGAGCAAAATTCCAAAGCAAACCCAAAACAAATCACAACTAGAATAAAATGGAAGTTCACAGTTATCCTGTTTCCATGGTCTGTAAGAACCACTGTCTTAGTGATTTCTGCAATGAAATCTGAGTGATAGCCATACAAACATACATACTGGAAGAGTCATTTCTGTGGCGCCTATTATCATGTAATTCTTTGCTTTCTTCTTCTTCCATATAGTTGGGATATTATCACATTTTGTAATAGTACACAATAATGCCATGCCTGTCGAAGGAATGACAACTTAAAAGGTAAAGGTTCCCCTTGCATATATGTGCTAGTCATTCCGGATTCTAGGGGGCGGTGCTCATCTCCATTTCAAAGCCGAAGAGCCAGCGCTGTCCGAAGACGTCTCTGTGGTCATGTGGCCGGCAGGACTCAATGCCAAAGGCGCACGGAATGCTGTTACCTTCCCACCAAAGGTGGTCCCTATTTTTCTACTTGCATTTTTTACATGCTTTCGAACTGCTAGGTTGGCAGAAGCTGGGACAAGTAACAGGAGTTCACCCCATTACGCAGCATTAGGGATTCGAACCGCTGAACTGCTGACCTTCCGATCGACAAGCTCAGCGTTTTAGCCACTGACCCACCGCGTCCCTTAAGAACAATTTAGAGAACCCATTAGTGGAGCTGGTGATCACTTTCCTTTTTTGGTTCCACAGATTTCATAGTGATTTCACAGATGGAGAAGGAAGATGGGAAATAAAATAACAGGTGGAAAATTAAGCCCTCCTTGACCTAATGATCAGTATCAGTGAATTTTATTTATTTTACATAAAAATGTATGGAATCTAGATTAATCTTATTTTTTTATGAAATAGGATGCTGTATGTGTGTGTGGGGAGGGGAGGAGAGAAGAGAGAAGGGCATAGCGTACTTCTTCTACGTGGTGTAGTTTGGATTCAGAAAAGGTAGTCTGGAGGAGGGACTTGTAGCTTTGCAGTAGTGGTAAGCTAAGGGCTACATCACTAGCTTACTATTGTTATTTTTAAAGCCTAAGTAATAAGAACAATAAACATCAGAGACCTACTGCAGCAAGTTATTAATTGTTAGAAAAACAACTATTGTTAGAAAAACAATGCTGCCAACATTTAGGGAATTTTTTTGGCTGTGCAACTGAATTTTTGGCAGCATGTTCCTATATGTTTAAAAGTTTTAACATTTGTTAATTTTAAAGGTTATTGTTAAACATAGATTTAAAAGTTTTAAAAGATAAAAACTAACAAAAGCAGAATTATTTCTTACACAGAGTGTCTGATGTTTATTTTATTTATTGTCAAACAAAAACAAGAACAAGAATAAGAGAATAAAAATACAGTGATAGGGACGATAGGCATGCTAGTACACTTATGCACGCCCTTTCTACTGACCACTTAAGTATGAAGTAAAGTCCGTGGAAGTCAATTTGTGACTGAAACTGTGAAAATTTGTAGCTAAAACAACTGAATCAGGTAGAGCATTCCAGACTTTGACAACTCTATTACAGAAATCATATTTTTTACAGTCAAGTTTAGAACGATTTACAATGAGTTTAAAGCAGTTGTTAGCACACGTATTATTGCGATTAAAACAGAAAAAGTCATTTACAGGTAAAACATTACTGCGTATAATTTTGTATGCAATACCTAGGTCTGACTGCAAGCAACGCAGTTCTAAGTTATCCAAACCGAGAATTTTGAGCTTAGTAGCACAAGGTATTCTATTGTGTACAGAAGAGTGCAAGACTTTTCTCGTGAAGTACTTCTGAACACGCTCAATTCTACTGATGTCAGATATATGGTGGGGAGTCCAAACAGTTGAACAATATTCTAAATTAAGCTCTAATTAGCAATGTTGCTTATGTTCAGTGCTTTTCATGAGAAATAACTTGTCCAAATTAGAAAGTTTATTGTATTAAACAATAACAAAAAAAAAAAAGGAAGAAAGAAATCCTGGCTGAGGTGAATATACTCTACACCAGGGCTGTCAAACTCATGGCCCATGGGCCAAATGTATCATGCGCTGGCCACACCCACGCCTGGTTTAGCAAAGGGGGAAAAAGTCATGATAGGTCATATGATGATTGTCAGCACTTCAAGCTGCATTTACTCTAGTGCTGACATAAGAAGGAGAGACGGAGGCGTCTGGAAAGGGACGTTTGACTTTTCACCTACTTATTTTCCCTGGAGATAATATCCCCTAGGAGATGGGATGGGAGGGGGGAAATTCCTTTGAGCTGGAGTGGTAAATTAGGGGTAGAATGACTTGGAAGATGGCCAATGAGTGCAGGAGAGTTGGGAACGGAAAGGGAGGGTTTTGGGTCTGGAAGTCAGTGTTGGCTTCGATGGAGCCAGGTGTAGAATGTCGTGCTTAATAAATAGTTTTCCTTCAAAGACTTTGTTTGAAATGCAATTTATTTGAGACAACCTCGAAGCCTGACAATGATATTGTGACGACGTCAGTTTGACACCCCTGCCCTGCACTATTCATTTAGGTCACTGAGTATTGATTTATTTTTTTAATTGTTAACTGGATTTGAATACCACAAAATTTCAGACTGAATAAGCTAACCAGGCTAGCCCAATTTGACTCAAATTAATTTGCTAAAAATGTAGGTTCATATATATGAATCAAACATATTTCCTGGCTCTTAAGGAAAGATGGTCATTTGGATGCAATTAGGTACATTGTCATTTTTCTTGTTTTGTATTGTTCACAGTTAATAAGTGGGGGGGACACAAATTAACAGCCACTCTCAATTATTCATTATACTGCCTTCCCCCAGTGAAATTATTTCTTAAACAGTATTGTTAAATACTCTGTGACATAAAGAGTTGTACAGTTCTCCCCATCATCTCCAATATGGAGTTAACTGTGGTTCACTGAAAATTGTGAATCATAAACAGAATTCTATTTCCACTTTGTTCTGAATGCTGATGAAATATTGGCATTATCAGGAAGAATTCAATGCATATTAATGATACCCTATTGTACACTTCAACCTTGGCTCGGCTGAAGGTTGCTTGAAGCCACAATTAACTGAGTTACCTCAAGAAATGTTTATAACTACAGAAGGGAATATTTTATGATAATGATGTTTGTTTGCTTATTTATTTGTTTGTTGTATTTATATTGTCACCTGTGTTAAATGAGAACTAAATCAAGGCAAATAAATGATGGCCCAAAAACATGGAAAGTGTTTCAAAGTCAAAGTTGAGGTTACCCAAAAAAATTAAAAATCACTTGGATAGAATTCAGTGGAGCAAGATAACTTTGCAACATAACCAAGTTTAGTCAAGAATTAATAGGTCTAACACCATGATAAAGTACAATGTGGTTTGTTTCTTGCTTGGCTTATTGTTGAATTAAATTTGTATGGTTTGTAAATTATGGAATGAGGCTTGGAATCCAATACATCATAATTAAGGAAAGCATATTTAGCATGATATGTAAAGATAGCTTAAAAATACATGAGAATACTTTGTATGTAACCCAAATTCCATTTAAACCATTATTGTTTTGCATCATTTTCTGCAATATTTGCAGCCCTTTTGCTATGTTTTAAGTTAGAAACAGTTCTTAGGTGACAAAGATACAAGCCTTCTAATTCATTACAATGGTATCGGGTACCAAGGCATGAAGAAACAAATTATTGCCATCAGAGTGATAACTTTCTAATAACTTTTATCCCCCATCTTCTTCTGCAGAAGAAGTTCCAGCAAAATGCAGCACTAAACTTTGCCAGACATGTTATGTATAAAGACATCATCCATCATCTGAAAGGCTATTATCCAAGTAGCAGAGGTTGTTCCCTCAGACTAACCTAGAGGCCTTTTGCCATTATAATGGCATTACAATCACTATCCCGGTAGTAGGTGTCCTGGCTGGCTGGCTGGCTGACCAGTCAAACAATCATTATTGTGAATTTTAAGTATTTTGGAGCAATTAAAAAAAAAAACTAACAATAGTCTGAAACTGTGTTGTGGTTCGTCAGCAGCCCTTGGAGTTAGCAGCGGAGTCGGACAGTGAGGAGGCTGTGGAGGACCATGGGCCAGTCCTGGAGTCTGGGGAAGGCCCAGACAAGGGCTCTGCATCCGAGGCAGAGATGGGGCCAGGGCCATCTGGGAGTGATGTGCGGACTCCAGAGCCTCCAGAGTCAGACAGTAGAGAGGCAGAGGAACAGGAGGAGCCTGTTCCTAGTGCACGCATGAGAAGAGCTGCCAGAAGGCAAGAGCAGCTAAAGCAAAAAGGATGACTCAGGAGTAAGGCCAGGAGATGATTGGCCCCTCCCACAAGGCTTAAAAGAGCAGCGAAGGCTCTTGGGCTCTTTGTAGGAAAGCAATGTTGCTAAATCTGTTTTCCAGTCAGCATCTCTTGTTTCTGAACTTCATGGGGCTTTGCCAAGAAAGGCCTTTGGCAGGGTGCCAAAGAAGATAAAGATTTGTGATAAGCCAAAGTACTTTTTCTGAAGGACTTGTTTTAGAATTAATTTGGATTAAGATGGGAATGAAGTAATTCTCAACTGTTATAATAAAATAGTTTTGTTTGAAACTAATTGTATCCTGTAATGACTAAGTGAGCCTAGGTCACAACAAACAGACAGAACTTAGTCAAATGTATAAACCATACTCAACAAACCTGGATTTCAATCTCCCCTCCCCCACTTCCCAAAATCTGGGCAGTTACTTTAATATGAGCCTTATCAGGCTGTCATTCTAAATGGAATGCACTGGCAAAGTATGGATGTCCTTGACGGCTTATTATTTACAGATAAAAAGGTTTTATATTGAAACACTACACTAGAAATTGACTTTGTTGCTGGAAACATTTTTCTGTAATAGGAAATAATATCTTGAATAGAGTTATGAGATAAAATGCCCCCTCCCCCTCAAAAGAGCAATAGGTACTTTCAGTTATGTAGTATATAATACAAACTACAGCACATCGATATCAGTATGTGACTTGCTCTCCTACAGAATTCAACCTCCTTAAAATTAATCCTGTCAACGGCTTATTTCCTACACAGTGGGACTTTTTCCAATGTTCTCAAAAGGGACAGTGAGAAAACTGAAATAAGAAAATGGTGGTCAGAAAAATAAGAGCTTTTGAAAGACGGTTGAAACGAGAAATTTCCTGACAGTAAGAACAATTAATGACTGGAACAGTTTGCCTTCAGAAGTTTTGGCTACTCCATCGCTGGAGGTGGATTTTTAAGAAGAGATTGGGTAGCCATTTGTCTGGAATTGTATAGGATCTCCTGCATGGGCAGGTGGTTGGACTAGAAGACCTCCAAGGTACCTTCCAACTCTGTTATTTTGTAAATATTCTCTTCTATCGGTATTTAATGTGTTGTCATGGTTTAGTTGCTGGAACAGAATTTAAGTTCACATTCAGTCATGGAAGTTAGCCATTGACCCTGTTTCACAGGATTGTGAAGGCAGGGGTCTTATGTATAACCAGTGATCTCCAGCAGGAAGGTACAAGATAGAAGTATATGAATTTAAACAATTAGATGAACATCCAGCATTGTTAGAAACCATGGGAGATGCATCAACATGAGTTTCAAAGTCTGATGTGCCACAAGTAACGTGTTCATTTAAGACAGTGCTTTCCAAATTTCAAATATGTAGAGTTGAATTTCAAGAAATCCATAGTCCACTATTGCTGAGCATTCGGGAAGTCAAACATATTGCAACTTGGATACACAGAGTGCAAATACACTCAAAGACCTAAATAGACAGTGTGAGAGGCTGCGAAGGTAGTTTTTAAAGGGTTTATATGGAAAAGAAATTGTGAGGAACGGAACTTCTTAAAAAATCTTGCACCTGCCTACTCATTTCTATTAGCATAATGTATTCATATCTTAACAAATGTATTGTGACAGCTTGCTGTATTAAAAGTGGGGAGAAATAGGTGTGTCCATCTGCAAAGCGTCTGCTGTGATGAGGATTTTTGTGTATGTGAAAAAAAGGGAAAAAAGAATTCTAATTAGAAACTATTAATGTAACATTCTCATCAGTATTTTAAGATGAATCAAAGAGAGAAAAATAATTTACTTAAGGAGAAAGCACATTAGAATTTTTATTAGGACCATTTAAACATTACATTTCAGTAAGCTTCTGAACACTAAAGATTACTCCTGATTGATACTAACAGTAGCAATAGAAAGATGTTGATGGAAAATTCAATTTCTTGTATTTGCATGTATATATGTAAGTTCTAAACCACATATTTCCTCAATTTGAGTACTGTCATATATATGAGCATACTAAATTAGCCTCTGGTATAAAAAATAAGATTGTCTGGGAAAAATATATCTTTGATAATTATAAACTTGGTTCTATTTCAAATTCACATTTTTTACTGCAACTAACTATGGTTAGTTGTTGCCAGACTATAATTCCATACTGTCCTACCTAGAAAGACAAACAATGGGGAATGCACCTCAATTTAGCAGTCTAAACATTTTCCAGAAAGTATTATGAATTAAAAGTGGTTTCTAGTGTTCTAGACCAGTGCTTCTCAAGCATTTTGGTCTCATGAACCTCTTACATTTTTAACAATGAGAATCCCATAACATATTTGGTTATGTGGATTATAGGTATAAATAATTACTGAATTATAAATTAAAATTGAGAAATTGTAGGATATTCAGCTATTCAACTACACTTTGAGAACCTCTGTTCTAGATGAATCTGGCTTGTTTTGTGGAATAACTTTTGAATAGCATGATCCTTGGGGATACAGAACATTCTAGCATTCTCTGGAACATTTTGTTCTAAGGGTTTAAAGGGTTTAAATGTCTTACCTAGAACTTTTGCACTTTCATGGTTGAGAGTTTGAGCAAGAATTAGGCACGTGCACACACAGACACCATTTTTATTTCTTTCATAAAATAGAATATGAATTGTTTCCTTGATCAATGGCCCTGGAAACTGGACAGAAAGCCACAGAAAATTAATCCATGGGCCATAATTTTGGGGTGATGTAGGAAGAATAAAAATGGTATTTCTGCAAACAGTGAAGTCCTTTAAAGAGAAAATTAAAAAAAAAGAAAAAGAAACAGCTAGCCTCCATGTTCAGCACTCAATTCTCCTTTAGAACTGAACTTAGTTCTAGAAACTTAATTCTAGAATGTGCTTTGGCCTTTAGAAAGATGAATTGTAGTGGCCTTTTCAATGAATTGCAAATGATGCAAAAATGCACTGAAGACAAGGCTAGGAGAATAGCAGTAATTAATGTAAGTAAAAAGATAATGTGCTCATTAACTTTATTCCTTTGTCAGAGAGAGAGAGAGAGAGAGAGAACACACTGATTTCAAGACCCAAAGACTGAACAGAAGACAATGCTTCATGTTAAACTTAATTGAAATTCAATATTTTAGTCCATTTTAGATCTTGAATAATTAGAGTAATACATTCAAATATAGATTTAACTACTATTGGAGAAAGCATGGTTAGTAGAACCAGGAAGCAAACCTTAATTAAGTCATAAGCTCCCAGTGGGATTTTTGTGGTTCCTGCTTGCAAGTAAACATCTGCAGAATATTAACCTTGCCAGAGTTTGAATTATTATGAGCATGTCATAATTAAGAGAGATTTTAATAGTGCTACAAGAGTTTGTAATATTGAGATCACTTTGAAATACAAGATCTAACTTGACTGAGCATCCCTCCCTCCCCATACAGGAGGACCTATTTTGCAATAGATTTTCACTCATAATTTGATCTAATTGTTTTAAAGTTATCTCCTGGTGATTTTACCTGCATGTCACCTACATGGAGGATAGCAAGGATGGAGAGGAGGAAAAGCCCATGCCAGTTATCTTATCTATAGAGCTGTAAGGATTTGTTGTTGTTAGTTGCGAAGTCATGTCCGACCCATTGCAACCTCATGGACAACATTCCTACAGGCCTTCCTGTCCTCTACCATCATACAGTCCATTTAAGCTCACACCTACTGCTTCAGTGACTCCATCCAGCCACCTCATTCTCTGCTGTCCCCTTCTTCTTTTGCCCTCAATCGTTTCCAGCATTAGGTTCTTCTCCAGGGAGTCCTTCCTTCTCATTAGGTGGCCAAATGAGAATCAGGATCTGGCCTTCTAAAGAGCAGTCGGGGTTGATCTCCTCTAGGACTGACCGATTTGATCGCTTTGCAGTCCAAGGGACTTGCAGGAATTTTCTCCAGCACCATAGTTCAAGCTGTAAGGATAGCCTTTCCAAAATGAGGTGAGCATTTTTTTTTTCTCTTTCATTGGCATGCTGTGGTGGTGCACTCCACAAAGTAGTCGAAGCAGCTATTGGAATGAGGATTGCATAGTTTAAATTACTTTTTGAATGGAGGTGGGAAAGCAATTCATGAATACATTATTCTGATACCCAATTGAAAGAGAACCACCTGAACAAGTGGTAAAATCCATTTTTTTTTACTACCGGTTCAGTGAGTGTGGCTTGGTGGACGTGGTGTGGCTTGGGCATGGTTTGATGGGTGTGGCAGAAAGATACTGCAAAATCTCCATACCCACTCCACTCCTGGGGCTATCCAGATGTGGTATTTGCTGGCTCTCTGAACTACTCAAAATTTCCATTACCGGTCCTCCAGAACCTGTCAGAACCTGCTGGATTTTACCCCTGACCTGAACCCCTAAAGGATATGAGCTCCACTTTGAACTTGTTTCTCATTGGCTGTGATCCTAAAACAGCAGGAATGGCTCACTCCTTATCTGACTGTTCCTCGATGAAATTTCCCCGCTTCATTTTCTGCAATCCATGGTTCTATTGTAGTGATCTTTCAATCCTTCCATTCCCAGGGCAGGCTTAGGCGTGACATAAAGCATGTCCTCATACTGTTTTGGTGTGAACAAGATACAGTTCCCTTTCTTTGTTTTAACTGGCTCCCCTTATGTGCTTTGAGCAGAAGCAGACACACAGAAATATAGCAGATGGGGATTGATTGATTGATTGATTGATTTATCCATCCAATTGTTAGAAGAAATAACCTTCTGGGTTCAGCTCCAGGTGGGGAAAAAGACACTGGAAACATGGAGACTGCTTGGAAAGATGGTTTAATAGTAGACAGGATCACATGGTTTGAGTTCCTGAACAGAAAAGTGCAGAGATGCTGTGAGTCCTTGGGTTTTATGCCCTCTCTGGGCTCTGAACTTTCTGGGGCACAGGCAGAGTATCCTGATTGGTTGTCAGACTCCCAGAGGGTGGGGGTCTTAGCTAGCCTTGCTGGCTGTTGTAATCTTCCCAGGTGCCATGTGGTGAGTTTCTGTTGCTAGATGGGTCCTATTGTGTTGCAGATGATAGTCCATTGGCAAGGGGGGTGGGATTGGGTTTCTGCCTCTGGCCCATTGACAAAAGGTGGGGGAGGCAGGAAGGTGGGAGCTGCTTTGTCTTTAAAACATGTTTCTCCATTTTTGCCTTTTTAATATTTCCTAAAATATTTCATTCTTCTAGAAGAGGGGTGGGTGCTAAATTCCTACAATTTCTAGTATGGTATTAACTACAAGGGGCACATTTCCCAGCAACATTCCTCTTGCAACATTCCTCTGACACATATGAACCATATTTCAGCTCAGTTTGCACACTCTCACCCCTACAGTTAAGTTATCCTTAAATGTATCCTGTGAACCCAGACAAAGAGAATAAACTCCAGTTAAGTAAACTAAGGGCATCATATGGACACAGCCAAGAATCTGCTGTGAGAAGCAGAAGGGGATGGTATGAATGACAATGCCAGCTTTCTGACCTGGTATGTTCTCCAAGCAACAGAAGACACAGTAATATCTTCTGGAAAGTGTTCACATTCCTGCCTTTTCCCCTTTCTTTGGAGGACACCTCTACTTAGAGCTGTATCTGCCAAGATCTACTAGCCTAGCTTGTTATCCCAGCTGCGTTGCGGGACACTGTCCCATTTCCAATGTTGAAAAGAAACCCAAGTAACAGTCCAGAAACTGTTATACCAGGATATAATCTCAAGAGAAACGATCCCAAGTCTTCTTTAAGTAATTCAAGTTCAAAAAATGTGCCTAGCTGGATTCCTGATTTATGGAATGGAACATTTAAACTTTAGAGGATGTGGGAGCAAAGCATCCCATGATGGAACACTTTGTATATCCCAGTAATTGATATTACTTTAATTTGCCTTGCTAAATGTGCTTCATACTCTTCATGTGTGTGTGTGTGTGTGTGTGTGTGTGTGTGTGTGTGTGTGTGTGTGTGTGTCTGTGAAGACATTTATACTGCATTACAGCCAGGCCAACATTTGCAATAGCTAAAAAAGTTGTCTTTGCAAAAGAAAGCAACACTGTTATTTCAATGTTTTAGAAGAAGGGATTGTGAAGGTCCATTAACCGACTTCAACAAGGGTTACTTCTCTTGAACCTTCATCAAAGCAAGGCACCATCTTGACAATTTGCACAGCTTTAATAAATACCACTGCAGTTCTTCTTTCTTGTAATGCTCAACCGGCTACAACATATATGCTTTTTATTTTGACATGGTGTGTTTCAGGGGTGGGTTCTACTTACCTTTACAATCCTGTTTGCAACAGGATTGTGTGCACATGACCCCTTCGCTCTTTTGCACGCCTTGCTTCTGCGCATGCGCAGATCACTGATGATGACATCCAGGGTGGTGGGCGGGGCCTCCCACGGATTTTACTACCGGTTCTTGCTAACCGGTCCGAACCGGGGGCAACCCACCACTGGTGTGTTTGTGTGTCACAGCTGTGAGTAGGATTACATGCGTGGATATAGTAGCAATGATGGATTTGCTCAGGACCAAAGAATTTTCCCAAGTGCCAGAAGTTGGGGCTAGATTTGTAAACAAGTTTTACTTTTTTAAAATCTCATACAAAGTGAAAGTACAAAAGTGCAGTGAACCTTCTTGCCAATGTAGGATTATTTGCAAATCAAAAATAGTTGAGTATTTATTAATCAGTTTTATCACATTTCTTTCCCACCTTATAATCCCAGCGGGGCCCTCGTGGCAGCTCAGTCAAAAAGAAGATTAAAATTATTATGTTAATTAAAATTAAATGAGACAAAGCCATCTCATCAAACAAACAGGTCATGTTTTATTAAAAAAAAACAGTAATAACATTTCATACGATTCTTGGTCTCAAGTGGTGGTTTCATATAACAAAAGGAAAATTGGAGTAAAAAGGAGAACTCTCAAAAAAAAAATCCCCCTTTTTTTCCTAGAATAAAATTGCGATCCAGTCATCTCACAATTTTATATTAGTTTATTTAGACGTAGCTTCCTTTTAAGTTGAGCCTTCCTTTACATTAAATGAGTAATGAGGCAGTCTTTAAATCATAGCAATAAATGACTGCATTTTTAAAAAATGGCAGCAATGAAGAACTGTAGCAACTGCATAAAACAGAAATTGCAGTGTAATGTTATGTGTACTTACTCAGAATACATGACTTTCTGAGGTTTATAGTCTAGTCCTAAACCCGTCTATTAAAAAAAAAAAATCTTGTGAATTTATGTACAATCTTAAAGTATTGTTCAACTGTTTGTAATCCCCACCATATATCTGACATCAGTAGAACTGAGTGGGTTCAGAAGTACTTCATGAGAAAAATCTTGCACTCTTCTGTACACAATAGAATTCCTTATGCTACTAGGCATGAAGTTCTCCGTTTGGATAACTTAGAACTGTGTCCCTTGTGGTCAGACTTAGATATTGCATACAAAATTGTACGTAGTAATGTTTTACCTGTTTTACCTGTAAATGACTTTTTCTGTTTTAATCACAATAATACGTGTGCTAACAACCGCTTTAAACTCAATGTAAATCGTTCTAAACTTGACTGTAAAAAATATGATTTCTGTAATAAAGTTGTCAAAGTCTGGAATGCTCTACCTGATTCAGTTGTTTTAGCTACAAATTTTCACAGTTTCAGTCACAAATTGACTTCCATGGACCTTACATCGGGGTGGATTCTATTTACCTTTACTACCGGTTCACAATGGAAGTGCACACACGCTTCTGTGCATGCGCAGATCATCTATTATGACGACCCTCCCACCACTTTTACTACCGGTTCGCATGAACCAGACAGAACCGAGAGCAACCCACCACTGCCTTACATCATATTTAAGTGGTCAGTAGAGGGGGCATGCATAAGTGCATTAACATGCATATCGTCCCTGTCACTGTATTTTTATTCTTTTATTCTTGTTCTCATTTTTGTTTGACAAATTCTAATAAATAAATAAAAATAAATGTGAGTTTTTAAGTGAGTTAATAAGAGAGAGCATGGGATAATTCATTTGAAAATATGCATATTTTCAAATATAACACACTAGAACCATGTTGCCAGGCAGAACACTTGTCCTATTTCTTATATCACCGTCACTAAGTATTTGATTTCTAATTTCAAGTCACGCACAATAAGAAGTTAACTGAATAAATGAACATGAAGGTGCATGCTTCACTGAGCTATATGAAAAAGCTTAGATATTTAGGGATTTAAGAAAGACCAACAAAATGACAATTCCTCATGCCCCAAGCAGGAAATCAGTAGATAAATTACTTTATTTACATATTAGGAAAACTAGTTTATAGTAATCCTTTCAAATAACAAAAGAATAGTCCTTATTTTATCCCAATAGAAGAGTATATATGTAGCTTAGGGCTGATCCGTGAATCTTGCCACAGAAACCCAAGAAAACATAAGGCAGAGGATCATACAATACCATAAACCAAAATAACACACAATCAGAACCAACTCAAAGCAGAGGACAGAGTTGCCCACTGTCAGAATATTCATGACTGGGAAGACATGGTAACAAGGTCAGCCAATGAATAGGCATAGCAACTGGGTCGGCCAAAGAGGGCTATTTTGGAAACAGAAACTTAAGCTAGAAGGCTGGGCATTACTCAGATTTGAGTCTGTGCAGAAGCTAAACAAGTCTGGACTTGTCTGTCTGCAGAATTGAAACTGAAACTAGTCTGCACTACTCTGCTTGTGTTTTGCTTGTAACTGCTACCATGTTGGAAGAATCTGCTATTGGTATTGTACATTTATCTTCATGTGTTATATGTATATAAAGAAGTTAATGAATCCTCCTGCATCAATCTGCCTGTGTGTGCTTTCTGGATTTGATCATTTCTGCAACAAACTCTGACACTCATAAAAATTCAAACAAGGATCAAACCATCACCATCATCCCAGAAGACAAAGGCAGATTCATAGTTACCATGGAACAAACACAAGTCATATAAAAAGTAAAATAATTACTGGAGGACAAAGAAACCTGCGTTCCAGTAAACACCAACTGGAGAATCTGATCTTCAACAACCTAACTAAGAAAGGTCAGTTCACAAAAGAACACTAGTGGTTGATGAAAACCATTGGACCCATCTTCCCATGCTTCTAAAAATACACAAGTCCAATATATGTCTTCATCCAACTGTACTGTTATCCATCCTATAACATAGCTAAATATAGATATACAAAAAGCTTGGACATCTCACAGAGGGAGCAAACTGAACGATGATCTAGCTGCAGAGATCAAGTTTGCATACACCAAATTAGGTTACGGATTTTGTCCACAACTGATTTTGGATGATACTAAACATCAATGTGATTTGCTTGAGACTGAATGTGTTTTGAGAAACTAGCCCCAACAGTGGTTTAAGCAAACCTCTGTTTTCACGTACGTGACCCAAGCCTATTATTTCTAACTATTTCTAACATTCAATCCAGGCTCAGTGCATAGTATTTTGCTATCCTTGCTTCCAAACAGCACAATTAAATTTATGGTTCAGTGTGCCATTTGAACCCAGGGAATATTGTTAATTAAGTAATCCTCAATGAAATTAGCCATTAGTGCATGAATGCAAAAAAAAAAAAAAAAAAAAATGGCCTGTGGTAGCATTGCTAGCAAGCGCTGGCAAAAAGGGAATAAATAAATAAAAATGTGGTGCTTTTTAATAAGCCATTATAACTGTATCATGTTTAAGATTTTGTGTGTGTGTGTGTGTGTGTGTGTGTGTGTGTGTGTGTGTGTGTACAATTTTTCAGAACAGGAATATTTTATATAATTGTAAAAACCTAAGGCTCTATAAGAGAAGCACTCTATTCCTTTTTATTCAAATGCATATCCAAATTCCACATTTCAAAATATCTTTTCTTCACTGTAACCATATTTTTAATAATCCGTAAAAGTGCTCTCGTGCATTTTCCCCCCTCCTTTCAACAGAAACGCAGGAAATGAATTTAAAAGTATTAATAAAGGTTTAAATATATGTAGCATTCCAGCTGCGACCTTTAGATGGGAACGCATGTAGATAGTTTCTCCCATCAAAAGCCTACAGCATGTCAGCATTGCAAGCAAAGGGGAAGATGAAAGGAAGTAAGATTAAGATATGAAAATCAAATGACGGGTGGCTGAAGAAACTTAATTTCACTTGGAAATTAGGGTAGAGTCGTCGTCTTTTATGAACTCCCCCTTTTTTTTTTGCATGCACAGAGAAAAGAAATAGGAAGCTCAAATTCATGTACTATTTAAAGGTATTATAAGATTTGAATAGCATGTTACAACGCATGCTGGAATTTTCTTATTCCTTTTACATCTTTCTCTTCAATCGGATGGATGCTTTTGATCTACCCTCTCCACCCCCTCCTTCCCCCAAAATGAAAATTTTCAATGTAGATATTATGGGAAGAGACAATGAGTTATTTATTTATAGCTTACATTTACAGATTCTCAAACACAAAATGACTCTGGGTGGTATATAATTGAAAACATTTCCAAGCCAATATAAAAAACAACAACAAAGAAGGCAGTACACCAGGGGTGGGATTCAGCCGGTTTGACTGGTTTGGGCAAACCGGATGCTAATTTTAATCTGGTTTGCCGAACTGGTAGTTAAAAGAACTGGTTGACCCCACCCATCCTGCCCCTCCCCACCCCTCCCAGGAGTCTCCACATGGCCCATTTTGGATGCGAGGTAAGTGCAGGACTGCGCGGAGGCTCTGGGAGGGTGAAAATGGGCCTACCGGAATTTTGGAAACGGGCCCATTTCCAGCCTCCAGGGGGCCTCCAGTGCCTGGGGAGGCTGTTTTCGCCCTCCTGGAGGCTCAAGTAAAGCCACTGGAGCCTCCAAAGGGCGAAAAATGGGCCTACCGAAAATACTGTAAGCCCGGAAACTGGCCCATTTCCGGCCTCCAGAGGGCAAAAAGCCTCCCAGTGTTGTGATACTCCATCTGATACTCTGGGGAGGTTTTCAAAAATAGACTGGACAACCATTTGACTGGGATGGTATAGGTTCTCCTGCCTTGAGCAGGGGTTGGACTAGAAGACCTTTGAAGTCCCTTCCAGCCTTACGATTCTACGCAATCAACAGTCCTATGTCAAACAAACAATCCCAGCTGTGTCTAAGTCAGATGCCCAATATCTCTTTTGCTTCTCTGACCAAAGCAGTCATCAAGACTTGTGTCCAATGACCAGCTGTAAGAAGGCCTGTCTGGAACAGACATAAGCAACCAATTGGAACTACGCAGATCTTTGCCTCTGAAAGAATCATTGCTGGCCTCAACACCAAGCCACTGTCAATTGTTCTTACTGCAAGATTCATTTTGGGAAAAAATAAAAAACTCCAGAAAATATTTAATGATAGGTAGGGGCTGTCCCAAAGGAAAGGGTGACAATCTATTCTCAAAAGCACCCAAGGGCAAGAAAAGAAGCAATGGATGGAAACTAATCAAGGAGAGAACCAAAGTAGAAGTAAGAACAGAATAGAATAGAATTCTTTATTGGCCAAGTGTGATTGGACACACAAGGAATTTATCTTTGGTGCATACGTTCTCAGTGTACATAAAAAGAAAAGATACATTCGTCAGGAATCATAAGGTACAACACTTAATGATAGTCATAGGGAACAATTAAGCAATCAAATCATATTAGGAAACAGTCGATATAAATCTTAAGGATACCAGCAACAAGGTTACAGTCATACACTGATAATGAGGGGAGATGGGTGATAGGAATGATGAGAAGATTAATAGTAATAGTAATTCAGACTTAGTGAATAGTTTGACAGTGTTGAGGGAATTATTTGTTTAGCAGAGTGATGGCGTTCAGGAAAAAAACTGTTTTTGTGTCTAGCTGTCTTGGTGTGCAGTGCTCTATAGCATCGTTTTGAGGGTTGGAGTTGAAACAATTTATGTGCAGAATGTTAAGAAGAAATTTCCTAACACAAAAAAATTATCAGTTGAACAGTTTGCCTTCAGAAGTTGTGGGTGCTCCAACACTGGAAAATGTTTAGAAGAGTTTGGACAACCATTTGTCTGAAATGGTATAGGGTTTCCTGCTTGAGCAGAGGGTTGGACATGAAGACCTCCAAGATCTCTTCCAACTCCCTTATTCTGAATGCAGCCACCACATCCTCCAGATAAATAATTAATCCACAGTGCAAAACAAAATACCTTTTTAGATATTTGCTTTGAGAATAGTAAAATAAAACAATTTGGGTTTGAATATAGTAATAATAAATTGTGTTATACATGTGCCTTACCTTTCCATTTGGAATTCGAGATTGCATAACATGGAAGTTTTTTCCTCACAGCTATCTAGTGGTATCTAGTGATACCTATGTCTATCTTGGAAATGTGAATCTCTGTCTGCCCATCCTAGTGCAGAAATTTATCCTACCCTTATAGACTTGTCCATTTCCCCATGGGTCCAGGAGAAAATATATCTGTCCATTTATGATAACTATTTAATGAGGGCTAGATAGCTGAAGATTCAGCCAAGGTCAGCCAAGCTTTGTTCTTATTACAACACCCATGTCTAAGTTTTGCCTTAGGCAAGGAAGATAAGCAGGATTTCCTATGTATGGAATGAAAACAGATCAAGCTAACTTGGGAGCAAGCTCCTATATCAAAGCTTTAGGCAATCTTCATTCAATTGTGCTTAAGGCTAGTTTGAAGTGAAAGTTTAATAAAATATGAAAGGTTTGTCAAGAATGCTTTTAAAATGATAATTCATCACATCTGTGATTTCTACATAATTCTATATTGCATGTATCTTCAGTCAGTATCTGTTGCCTGTTATCTAGGTATGGTCATCTATCTCTCTCCCCCCCTAAAATTGTAGGCTCAGGCTGATGGATTTTGAGACTGGAACTTCTCTAACTATAATGTACAGACTTAGCTCTGTTAGCAATGAGACTTACTCTGTATATACATACACATACATATGCAACAGAACATGTGTTCTGTAACTAATATCTACACTCAAACACAGTGCTTAATTCCTCGGATTATCTGATGCCTTGCTCATTTTATCAATTCTGCCTGCGTCACATCAAACTTGAATGATCTGATACTGTTCCAATTTATTTGGCTCTGAGTTTGCACAGTGATGGTTGACTTTTTCAGATTGTATTGCTGATCAATTTTCTTCTCACTCAGTTTTTCTACCAATGGGCATTGAGTTTTGCATTGCTGATTTCCCACTATCTCTGTGTTACAACCTGATGCATGGCTTTGCATGAAATGAAGCTGCACTAATATCCAAAACTTGATGCAAACCTATAAAATTTATATTAGCTAAAGATTTTGTAATCACTTTTCTTATCAGTACACATCAGCCCCTGCAGGGAAATGAAGAAGCATGTTTATTTTCAGTTTTCCAAGGGGATTAATTCCATAAAAAAATATGTGTGTAGGATTCTATCATCAACCTTAGTTTCACTAGGAGGAATCCACATAAATTTCAAGGCAAAACTAATTCCTGAGCCACTAAGCAAAACCAAAGAACTCCATTCAATATCTTTGCAGAACAGCCTGTATTATTCTATTATATTTTCCCTATTTCCATTTGCCTCCATTCCATCCACCCAGCCTTCACTTTTACTACTTTCATCCAATTCACAATTACAAGTTTATTATAATTATTATAAGTATTGTTCTCACTTGCATTATTTGCTTGTAACTGAAAGCAACTAATCACAATGAGACCAGGATTGAATTGAGATCTATAATAGCAATAGCACTTAGACTTATATACCACTTCACAGTGCTTTATAGCACTCTCTAAGCGGTTTACAGAGTCAGCTTATTGTCCCCAACAATTTGGGTTCTCATTTTACCCACCTCGGAAGGGTGGAAGGCTGAGTCAACCTTGAGCCTGGTGAGATTTGAACTGCCATATTGTAGGCAGCCGGCAGGCAGCAGTAGTAGCCTGCAGTACTGCACTCTAACCACTGTGCCACAATGGCTCATTCATATAAGCTACTTAACTCAGTAGAAGTAATTGCCTCAGATAAATAAATGTGCATGAATATTCTGACCAATTCCAAGTAACTAAACTAGTTTCATCATTACATACAGATCTATCTTATCTTTTAGTTGTATCTATTTTTTAATAGATACACTTTTTAAGCTTAAATATCAGGAAATGAAAGTGACAGTCTTCAAAGAATGTAGAGAATAGATTTTTTTCCACTTATCCCTCATTCAGAACATGGACTCAGAAATACATAATAAGAAATAACTGAATATTCATGTGAATATAGCTATTAAAGGGGGGTCCTCTTTTTTTTTTTTTTACAGGAAATGACCACTGAATGACAATAGCTGGTCTCCTTCCCATTTTTGTGTTTAAAACAATAAACACATCTTTGTGAGTTCTAGCAAACCAACTACTGTTTATATTTGAATTACCCCAAAATAAACTTTATTCTATTTTTCTAACCTCAAGTAGACTTCCCATTTCCTATGTATTCGGCATTGCACTAAATATGGAGTTCTCATAGATGAACATGGAAAGTGATTGGTCTATCAACTAAGTTTCTACAGCACTATTCACAGAAAGGAGAAAGGGACTTTGTGACTCCTCTCCTGCGCGAGCTGCATTGGCTTCCGGTGGACTTCCGGGTGCGCTTCAAGGTGTTGGTGATCACCTTTAAAGCGCTCCATGGCTTAGGGCCGGGGTACTTACGGGACCGCCTTCTGCCACCAATAGCCTCCCACCGGCCGGTTTGCTCCCACAGAGAGGGCCTCCTCAGGGTGCCGTCGGCCAGACAATGCCGGCTGACGACCCCAGGAGGAGAGCCTTCTCTGTGGTGGCACCTACCCTATGGAACAATCTACCCCCAGAGATACGAGTGATCTCCGACCTCCGGATTTTTCGTCGGGCCCTAAAAACTTATTTTTTTCAGTTAGCTGGTCTGTCTTGATTTTAGGGTTAGTTTTAAAATTTTAATATTGATTTTAATTGACAAGTTTTAAATTATGGGCCAAATTTATAAATTATTTTAACTTTATTTTTAACTGTGATGTTTGTATAGATGTTTTTATCTTGGCTGTTCACCGCCCTGGGTCCAAAAGGAGAAGGGCGGTATAGAAATTTGAATAATAAATAAATAAATAAATAGTAGATAATGAGTTGTATGGGGTGCCGCAGGGATTGGTTCTCTCGCCCCTTCTGTTCAACATTTATGTAAAGCCGCTGGGCGAGATCATCCGTGGTTTCAGGGTGAAGTACCATCTGTACGCTGACGACACCCAGCTGTATATCTCCACCCCGGACCACCCCAACGATGCCCTTGAAGTGATGTCCCAGTGCCTGGAGGCCGTACGGATCTGGATGGGGAGAAACGGGCTCAGGCTCAACCCATCCAAGACTGAGTGGCTGTGGTTTCCGATGTCCCGATATAGTCAGCTGGCGCCATCGCTGGCTATTGGGGGCGAATCATTGGTCCCCACGGAAAGGGCTCGTAACTTGGGCGTCCTCCTGGACTCACGGCTGTCTTTAGAAGAGCACTTGACGGCCGTGACTGGGAGGATTTTTCATCAGGTTCGCCTGATTCGCCAGTTGCGTCCCTTTCTAGATCGGGACTCGTTACGCACAGTCACTCATGCCCTCGTCACCTCTCGTCTGGACTATTGTAATGCTCTCTACATGGGGCTCCCCTTGAGGTGCACCCGGAGGCTCCAACTGGCGCAGAGTGCAGCCGCGCAGGTGGTTATGGGAGCAACATGGAGCTCCCATGTAACACCTCTCCTGCGCAAGCTGCACTGGCTCCCGGTGGTCTTCCGGGTGCGCTTCAAGGTTCTGGTTACCACCTTTAAAGCGCTCCATGGCTTAGGACCTGGTTACTTACGGGACCGCCTACTACCATCAACAGCCTCCCACCGAGCAGTACGCTCCCACAGAGAGGGGCTCCTCCAGGTGCCGTCGGCCAAACAATGTCGGCTGTCGGCCCCTAGGGGGAGAGCCTTCTCTGTGGGGGCACCGACGATCTGGAATGAGCTCCCCCCAGAGATACGGAGGATTCCGGATCTGCGCACCTTCCGCCGCGAGTTGAAGATGCTCTTATTTCATCAAGCTGGCCTCGCCTAAAGCTTCTCCCTTTTAAGTGTAAATTTTAAATTTTTAATGTATTTTAAAATATGGGTACCTTAAATTATGGGTACTAATTCAGCCAAATTTATTTAATTCATTTTATTCGATTTTAAATTTTGTATATCTATGTGTTTTATTTCATGGCTGTGCACCTCCAGAGTCCTTCGGGAGTAGGGCGGTATAGAAATTCAATAAAATAAAATAAATAAATAATAAAATAAATAAATAGTCAAGGGAATCCATACATTGCCAAAATATCTTCCCCTTTTATTTTAGGAGTCCAACAGAAGAAAATGACAGATTCACTTTGGTTCAGGATCTGAGATGTAATAGGAAAAAATGGTTGAATATCAATATTTGGAAAACTACAAACTGAGCATGAAGGAAGTGACCAATATTCAACTATAAAACTCTCCCAAACATAGGAGAAAAATAAGAATTTTTAAATAAACCTGTTAGTTGTGATAAAATAATACAATATTTGTTCTGTTTATCTATGCCATGAGCGATGGAGAGTTTTTCATGCTTATCTCTTAGTTAGTTATGATGACTACCGATTTCCTGCTGTTGGTAGATTAAATCCACAGGACAGATGTTTCACTGTGACATCTTGTCTAGAAGGTTCCCCCCCCCCTTTGTGTACCATCAAGATGTTTTGCATAGAATTAGACAAAAAAGTCAGATCAGGAAAGGAGGCGCTCTCCTTTTTTTAAAATAGGAGGACCAAACAATTTTTATAACCCAACAAGGGAAGCTGGATGTGAGAGAGAGTTATTTTTACTCTCTCTTGAACAAATCAACATCTGCTAGGTCACATCACAATATCTGCTGATATTGATCATGTTGACCCTCACCTAATATGATAAAGTAAAAAACTTTGCTCTTAAAAACAAGATGAAGAATTTATTTATTTAGCATATGGCAAATACATGGACTTACAGTAGTTCAAATGTTAATGTCCAGTCCATCCAGCCATTCAAGGACAGGGTGGTCTATGTTGAAAAAAATCAGACATTGGGCTGATGTAAGCTCTTGTTGGACATTCGGACACAATGTGATGGATATTTTGTCAAGGAGCACCACAGTCACACTGAGGGGTAGAGAAAAGACAAGACAAGACAAGATAAAGGGGAAAAAAGCAATGAGAAATTTTATAGATGTCAGCCCCAGCCCTGTGGCGGTACTTGGGGCCGCCATTCGTGTGGGGATTGCCATTCCGCAGCTGCACACTTTCGCCAATGACCCTTCCTGTGTTCCTGCTCTCCTGGGTCATCAGCCCCGAGGCATGCCTCTCCCTTCGACTTCCCAGCCACATGCTAGATGACGTCAGGGTCATGCACTGAAGCAGTTTATCACCATCTATCACTTTAAGGAAAGACGGAGCAGCGTGGAACAACTGAAGCGGCTTGTGATGGATTGGGGAGAGAGAGGGAGGATATGGGTTAATTGAGTGATTGCACTGGGGTGGAGCTGTATGCTGATTAAAGGGCGATGGGGAACACGGAGTGTCAGCTCCAACAAAGATTTTTTTTTCTGTAACACTTTTAAGGTGGTCAGTTAGTACCGATATCAGGATAAACAAACTTGGTTACTGATTTTGCATGCTGAGGTTTATTTTTCCAGTCTTTACGGAACCTGACAGATTGTTGGAGCTCACTTCAAATAGCGAGGCTGAGGGAACTATTCCAGGCCTAGAAACAGCAGACCTGGAGGAGTCTGTTGCAGCAACAGAGGTAACTGTGGTGGGCGTACCAGAGGATGGGGCAGAGGCTAAGATGGATGGGCGACCAAAGGAATGGCCAGCTGTGGCACAGGGGCCATTGGAGGCATCAGAGAGGCTACCTGAAGGCCGCGGGGTCGCTGGGACATGGTGGTTGGGCTCTCTGGAGCATGGCGAGGCCTGGGGCTCTACTGCTGCAGGTCTTCCATGTGATGGGGAGCCCGGAGCATCAGCTCCAACAAAGATTCCTTTCTGTAACACTTTAAGGTGGTCAGTTAGTACCGATAGCAGGGTAAACAAACTTGGTTACTGCTTTTGTGTGCTGAGGTTTATTTTTCCAGTCTTTACGCAACCTGACAACAGATATCTATTTGACCTTGTCTGAACTTCGAGAGTAACAGGGATCTTCGTAATGAAAGACCACAAAGGAACCCTAGGACTGTAGGATAGAGGGGGAAGTAAAAGCAAAAGAAAGCATAATGACTATCTACTTGACCAGAAAATTACAGGGTTGTGTGTCCCATGTGGTCATCAGGAGACAGGCAGAACTGATCTTTGAGGGGAATTTTTTTTGTTTGAAATTTCTGCACAGAAGTTAAGCAATGATGAATTGTTAAGACACGAGTTTCTTTTCAGAAAAAAAAAGCAAGCAATTTGGACATCCAGAAACTAAACATTCTTTATTATAGATTATATAATGGAAAATGCCATAACCTGGAGTCCAGAAACATGATAAATGGGGAGATAGAAGAAATTAATTTGATCTGCATTTTAATGGAAGCTTAGTTAAAGTCCTGATTCAACATGCAAATTGAAAGAACATTGAATATTCATTGATACTCAGTTTCCTTAATCCCATCAAGCACTTATCTAAATAAAAATGCAGAAAAGTGTGCTAATGATTAAAAAAAAAATAAGGCAAAATGCAAACTACGATGGAAATGGAGGGAAAGAAACCTAAGATTTATGCTAGTCTTTGACCAAAGTAAAAATGACTGACAGAGTTTTGAATCAAACAGCATAGCATCAGCAAAGAAATAAAACTGATAAATTTGTTCATCCCAAATTATTTGTTCATCCCAAATGACAAAGTCAGCTTCAGCAGCTCAAAACACCCTTGCTTTGTTGTTGAGGGTGCCAGAGGCATTTGCATTAAAATTAATATATACTGCACAAAAGAAAAAAAGTAATTGTCCTTATTTTGTACAGCATTCATGAGTTCAATGCATTTTTAATTTTTGAAATTTATTTATTTGGTACACTAGGTGCTAAATTATTTTCCTTTACTTTTACATCACATTGTTCTTTGCCTCATTTATTCATCTTCCTATAAATCTACCAGGCTATGGACAAATAACATAATTTTGTTTATGGCTTTGGAATATTATCATGCCGGCTAAAGTACTAGGTACACGGTGGCTCAGTGGCTAAGATGCTGAGCTTGTCGATCGAAAGGTCGGCAGTTCAGCAGTTCAAATCCCTAGTGTCGCTCCCGTTACTTGTCCCAGCTTCTGCCAACCTAGAAGTTCGAAAGCATGTAAAAAATGCAAGTAGAAAAATAGGGACCACCTTTGGTGGGAAGGTAACAGTGTTCTGTGTGCCTTTGGCGTTTAGTCATGCCAGCCACATGACCACAGAGATGTCTTCGGACAGCGCTGGCTCTTCAGCTTTGAAATGGAGATGAGCACTGCCCCCTAGAGTCAGGAACAACTAGCACATATGTGTGAGGGGAACCTGTACCTTTACCTTTAAAGTACTACAAAAATCCATGGATCGCTGAGATGGTTTAGGCCAAGCAGCTTAAATAATAGTTCATGCAACAGAACTGAAAAAGCAGAGCAAAAAAAGTGAAAGGAATTCAGAAAATCAAGAGAATGTTGGATATGTTGTCATACATCCAAAATCAACTTGAAATAATATAATTTCAGCTCATCCCTAAAGGAAGGAGATGACCCGTATATTAATAACTGGAAAGTGGGCTCTGTACATTTTCTAAATTGAAATACAAATCCTACCAAAGCAACACTTGAGATGAAATTAGAATTTCCTGCTTAGGTTAAAAAATGAAAATCACAAAAATAGACGATAACTTTTGACAAGACTTACCAAAGCTATGCAGGAATAGTTTACATCTTTCTCTATGTAACATAAACTGTAGGACAAGTAATATATCTATATATGCTATATACAGTACATGTATGTATATATGTATGACTATCTAGCTATGCTGTTCAAACCAGAACTTTTTTCCATTTATTTTTTAAAGAACAAAATAACAGATTTTTTTAAAAGAACGCAAGTAGAAAGGAAAGTGAAATAGTAAACAATAAAAAGTAAAACTGACAAATTCACCCATCCAAAAGGATTTGAGTGCTTAGCTTTTAAAAGTCTTACTTTGATTCCCTGTTTATTCTGCTATGTTTGCAATGTCAAATTAGGGTTCCTGTCATTTTTTTTCCTGATGGGCTTTCTTATCTTCAACAGGATGAAAATGCAGAATAAAAATGAATGTGACATTAAACCATTAAACCATATCACACTGACAAAATCTAAGAATTCAATAATGTGTTTTGGTCTGAATGAAAATATAAACTATATGTCAGTGCATCTGCAACTATGTTCAGGGAGATAGAAGGATGGATGGATGGATGATAGATAGATAGATAGATAGATAGATAGATAGATAGATAGATAGATAGATAGATAGATAGATAGATAGATAGACAGATGATAGACAGATAGATGATAGAATATTTTTCCACTTCCATATTTTGAAAACAAACTTTTTGGGTTGCAATTTATTCCTTGCAATAAGGGGGAAAAGTCAATGATTTGATGTGAGCATGTTTATCTTTCATTTTTAAAGGTTACTTTACCAGTGTCAGCATTCCAGAAAAAACCCAACTCCAAGTAAAGACGCAGAAGCAAACATTTTCCAAAGTTCTCTTTACTAGAATAGGCAAATTGGCACATCTGGAAAAACCCGAATCTGAAAAGCCCGGGTTTTCCTTCAGTAAGTCAAAGCTCCCAAAACCATCCCCTTTTCCACCCAGTCGGTCACATGCTCCAATCAACATCTGTTCCATCCCGATCCAGCCCCCTGATCACTCCTTCTCCAGATGTTGGATCACCCTGACCTTGACCGACAGGAAGAATGCTATTATGTCTACTAACCCCCTCTCCTAAATCCCCACTCCTACTTTCCCACACATGAGAAGGTGGCAGCATTGGAGGCTCTGGCCTAATATGGCTTCCAAAGCTGACAACCAGCAGAAATCAAGGAGAAACCAGTGCTCCTTTTGCCAACAAAGAAGTCTAAAATGCAAAATGTTGGCAATTTTCAAAAGTTGCCAGTGCTATTTTTTGTTTGCTTGCACTGTTTGTCCCTTTTTGTCCCTGCATGAACACAATTGATAATGACAACTCCTGGATTCTAGGAGAGCTTGCATGTCTCTTTACATAAAAGTATTTTTTTTTAATTCTCTTTCTTGGGTGGTGTGAAATATCACAAACAACAGAGATTTCCTTCTTTGAGTTGCATTAGCACTCACTGGAGAAAGCAAAACCTTCTGGGTGACAAACAGCTGAGGTGAGCGGAAGGAAGGGGAATATTCCTGCAATGTTTAAACTGAAATCTTAGTTGAGAGAGGCATTATCTGTTCTCTTATAGTTCTCTGGAAGGATTAAGATGCTCCCACCACTATTCTATTTCTTAGCAATGCTAACAATGAATTCCACCATCCTTCATTTGAAACTGATCAAAAAGAGATCCAACCTAGAATTAAGGAGAAATTTCCTGGCAGTGAAACAATTAATTAGTGGAATGGATTGCCTCCAGAAGTTGTGGGTGCTCCATCACTGGAGGTTTTTAAAAAGAGATTGAATAATTAAGAGCCTTGGTGGTGCAGCAGACTAAAGTGCTGTTAAATAGCACCAGCTGCCTGCAATTACTGCAAGTTCAAATCTCACCAGACTCAAGGTTGACTCAGCCTTCCATCCTTCCGAGGTAGGTAAAATGAGGATCCGGATTGTGGGGGCAATAAGCTGACTTTGTATAAAAAAGATCACCGCTTATGGGGGCCCGAAAGCCCTACTAAGCAGGTATATACAAAAGTATGACGGCTATTGCTTAACACATTGTAAGCTGCCCTGAGTCTCTGGAGAAGGGCGGCATATAAATCGAACCAATAAATAAATAAATGAATAAATTTGTCTGGAATGGTATAGAGTCTACTGCTTGGGCAGGAGGCTGGACTAGAAGATCTCCAAGGTTCCTTCCAAATCTATTATTCTGTATTCTGTAAACTGGACTGCTGCTACTCCAAGTCCTTTTCAGAATACAGAGGTGGTATGTCATAGTGTTTACAGTGTGACTATCATTTTGAGAAAACCCAGGAGCAAAATACGGTACACAGAGGTTTGTCTTACAAACAGTGGTTTGTGCCAGGAATATATTGTATATACCAGTGATGGCTAACCTTTTTGCCGTCGCGTGCCAAAAGCAAGGGGAGCACAGGGGAGTTGCGCATGAGTGTGTCCACACCTATAATTCAATGCCCCCCGTGCCCCACCCCTGGACATGAGCACGCGACCCCTCTGCACCCCCCCCCACTTTTGGCACATGATGGCAAAAAGATTACTGGTGGGCCTGGTAGGCCCATTTTTCGCCGTCCCCCGGCTCCAGAGGCCTGGGGAGGGCAAAAATGGCCTCTCCCACCCCCGGAGGCCCTCCAAAGGCTGGAAACAGCCCATTTCGTGAGTTCCAGTGGACCTGAAAGGCCAGAAAATCAGCTGGCTGATGCGCGTGTGCACGGTGGAGCTGAGCTAGGGCAATTCTCACATGCCCACAGATATGGCTCCGCGTGCCACTGGTGGCACACATGCCATAGGTTCGCCATCATGGATACATGCTATTCCCCACTCCCCACATATTTGAATATAAATATTAAAAAATAATGTCATAGGTCAGAACGTTAGTCTACCCAGCACAGAATTAAATGCATTGGTTATTGTTCTCTGAAGAGAACAAGACAACAGTTTTTCATAACCCTGTTTGAGGACGATGGGTGTTGAACATGGGAGTTTTGCATACAGAGCATGTTCTTTTTCTGGAACATCAGCCTCTGCTGATGTTCCAGCAGAATGTCGGATGTTTAGCATTGAATTGCTTTGCCCAAGATAGAGTAGAACTAGTGCTTAATGCAATAAATATAATAGAATTTAGTAAATTATATTGGACTAGATTGAGTCATCAGTAAAGGAACTCAAGAAGCGATGCTTTTAATATTCTCATCAGATGAATACCTCTTCAGTGTTTAGTGAGTTATTGGTTCTTGTTTCTGAAGAAACAGAGATGTGAAATACTTATACTCACTTTCCCCAATGTTTTATATCTGGAACAGAGACATACTTTGCCAAACTTTGTCACACAGCAAACAGAGAGAGAAAGAGTGAGTGGGAGTTGTGGGGGAGAGAGAGAGAGAGAGAGAGAGAGAGAGAGAGAGAGAGAGAGAGAGAGAGAGAGAGAGAGAGAGAGAGAGAGGGCTGGTCAGCTTTAAATCATCATTACCCTGACATAGTATACATTTTCACTTTGGTTATAAGAGGAGAGGAGAGGAGAGGAGAGCCACATTCTCACTATCAAAATCCTAACCAATCAGAAAGCTAAGCATAGACCTTTATAAAGAGTATCTTTATAAATAGTCCCAAGCACATTCATTCTAGGATTATACCATTCCATTGTGTTAACCAAGTTATGTTTTTAATGGAAATTATTAGTTTGTGCCACTCATTAGGAAAAGAGCAGAGTGCTATTGTACCAGCAGATCCTCGCTAAAGTGGAATAGAATATATAAGTCTAAAGCAAACAAGTAGTAAAAGTAAACCAGCTTGTGTTATGGATTGGGGGATCAGAAAATATAATGAGAAGCAAGAAGATGATACAAAGGCCAGAAGGACTAAGAATATCTTCACCATCACCCCCGGCTTATGGGAAAGACTGCAGGTTGGAACTCTGAATGGGTGAATCAGCATAAATAATCAAAGAGGCATATAATGATGTAGCATCATTCTTAACATTTCACAGGGACTTGTTGCCTTCAGTGTCTACTGACATCCATTGTACTCTAAGGTTCACTAGGCTTTTAATAGCATTCATTGAGTAATAATGTGGTATTCAGACACATTAATTAAGAAATTGTGCAGCTCATCTAAAGATTATGCCATCCTGAACCTATTAATACCATCCTGACCCAATTAAACTGTAAATGAAAGCCAAGACAAATGTGATGTGCTAGTGCTAAATTAACTTTGATACACAATGGACAATCCTGCCAATTTCAGCAATAGATCTTTTTTTTTAAAAAAATACATCAATTACTGACTTGGGCCATTGGCTAATAAAAGAGCTGATCAGTATGAGAAAAAAAATATTGAAAGTTCTCTTAGTTTCTTTAATATACAAAGAAAATACGGTTTAATGATGACATGGAACTCATTAGTAACTCAAGGTGGTGAACATGCTGAATACTTCTTCTTCGTCCTCCTATTTTTCCCACAATAACAACCCATGAGGTGTTTGGAGCTGAGCAAGAGTGACTGGCTCAAAGTCACCCACCCAGCTTTCATGCCTAAAGCAGGACTAGAACTCACAGAATCCTGGTGATTGACCCAAAATCACACGGTTGGCTTTCATGCCTAAGGCAAGACTAGAACTCACAGTCTCCTGATTTCTAGGCTGGCAC